>NW_019154125.1:8130644-8346323 GCF_002288905.1 Enhydra lutris kenyoni | reverse complement strand
TTCCTTTTTATATTTTTTCTTTATTGGTTTTCTTTTTTTAATTGTTTTTTTTTTTTTCTTTCTGAACCTCTTTTTATCCCCTTTCTCCCCCCTCACGATTTGGGATCTCTTCTGATTTGGCTAAAGCATATTTTCCTGGGGTTGTTGCCACCCTTTTAGTATTTCACTTGCTCCTTCATATACTCTTATCTGGACAAAATGACAAGGCGGGAAAATTCACCACAAAAAAAAGAACAAGAGGCAGTACCAAAGGCTAGGGACCTAATCAATAGACCTAATCAATCAATACAGACATTGGTAATATGTCAGATCTAGAGATCAGAATGACGATTCTCAAGGTTCTAGACGGGCTCAAAAAAGGCATGGAAGATATTAGAGAAACCCTCTCCGGAGAGATAAAAGCCCTTTCTGGAGAAATAAAAGAACTAAAATCTAACCAAGTTGAAATCAAAAAAGCTATTAATGAGGTGCAATCAAAAATGGAGGCTCTCACTGCTAGGATAAATGAGGCAGAAGAAAGAATTAGCGATATAGAAGACCAAATGACAGAGAATAAAGAAGCTGAGCAAAAGAGGGACAAACAGCTACTGGACCATGAGGGGAGAATTCGAGAAATAAGTGACACCATAAGACGAAACAACATTAGAATAATTGGGATTCCAGAAAAAGAGGAAACAGAGAGGGGAGCAGAAGGTATATTGGAGAAAATTATTGGAGAGAATTTCCCCAATATGGCAAAGGGAACAAGCATCAAAATCCAGGAGGTTCAGAGAACCCCCCTCAAAATCAATAAGAATAGGTCCACACCCCGTCACCTAATAGTAAAATTTACAAGTCTTAGTGACAAAGAGAAGATCCTGAAAGCAGCCCGGGAAAAGAAGTCTGTAACATACAATGGTAAAAATATTAGATTGGCAGCAGACTTATCCACAGAGACCTGGCAGGCCAGAAAGAGCTGGCATGATATATTCAGAGTACTAAACGAGAAAAACATGCAGCCAAGAATACTATATCCAGCTAGGCTATCATTGAAAATAGGAGGAGAGATTAAAAGCTTCCAGGACAAACAAAAACTGAAAGAATTTGCAAACACCAAACCAGCTCTACAGGAAATATTGAAAGGGGTCCTCTAAGCAAAGAGAGACCCTAAAAGTAGTAGATCAGAAAGGAACAGACACAATATACAATAACAGTCACCTTACAGGCAATACAATGGCACTAAATTCATATCTCTCAATACTTACCCTGAATATTAATGGGCTAAATGCCCCAATCAAAAGACACAGGGTATCAGAATGGATAAAAAAACAAAACCCATCTATATGTTGCCTACAAGAAACTCATCTTAAACCCGAAGACACCTCCAGATTTAAAGTGAGGGGGTGGAAAAGAATTTACCATGCTAATGGACATCAGAAGAAAGCAGGAGTGGCAATCCTTATATCAAATCAATTAGATTTTAAGCCAAAGACTATAATAAGAGATGAGGAAGGACACTGTATCATAATCAAAGGAACTGTCCAACAAGAAGATCTAACAATTTTAAATATCTATGCCCCTAACGTGGGAGCAGCCAACTATATAAACCAATTAATAACAAAATCAAAGAAACACATCGACAATAATACAATAATCGTAGGGGACTTGAACACTCCCCTCACTGAAATGGACAGATCATCCAAGCAAAAGATCAACAAGGAAATAAAGGTATTAAATGACACACTGGACCAGATGGACATCACAGATATATTCAGAACATTTCATCCCAAAGCAACAGAATACACATTCTTCTCTAGTGCACATGGAACATTCTCCAGAATAGATCATATTCTCGGTCCTAAATCAGGTCTCAACCGTTATCAAAAGATTGGAATCATTCCCTGCATATTTTCAGACCACAATGCTCTGAAGCTAGAACTCAATCACAAGACGAAATTTGGAAACAACCCAAATACATGGAGACTAAACAGCATCCTTCGAAAGAATGAATGGGTCAACCAGGAAATTAAAGAAGAATTGAAAAAATTCATGGAAACAAATGATAATGAAAACACAACGGTTCAGAATCTGTGGGACACAACAAAGGCAGTCCTGAGAGGAAAATATATAGCGGTACAAGCCTTTCTCAAGAAACAAGAAAGGTCTCAGGTACACAACCTAACCCTACACCTAAAGGAGCTGGAGAAAGAACAAGAAAGAAACCCTAAACCCAGCAGGAGAAGAGAAATCATAAAGATCAGAGCAGAAATCAATGAAATAGAAACCAAAAAAACAATAGAACAAATCAACGAAACTAGGAGCTGGTTCTTTGAAAGAATTAATAAGATTGATAACCCCCTGGCCAGACTTATCAAAAAGAAAAGAGAAAGGACCCAAATAAATAAAATCATGAATGAAAGAGGAGAGATCACAACTAACACCAAAGAAATACAGACAATTATAAGAACATACTATGAGCAACTCTACGCCAACAAATTTGACAATCTGGAAGAAATGGATGCATTCCTAGAGACATATAGACTACCACAACTGAACCAGGAAGAAATAGAAAGCCTGAACAGACCCATAACCAGTAAGGAGATTGAAACAGTCATCAAAAATCTCCAAACAAACAAAAGCCCAGGGCCAGATGGCTTCCCGGGGGAATTCTACCAAACATTTAAAGAAGAACTAATTCCAATTCTCCTGAAACTGTTCCAAAAAATAGAAATGGAAGGAAAACTTCCAAACTCATTTTATGAGGCCAGCATCACCTTGATCCCAAAACCAGACAAGGATCCCATCAAAAAAGAGAACTACAGACCCATATCCTTGATGAACACAGATGCGAAAATTCTCACCAAAATACTAGCCAATAGGATTCAACAGTACATTAAAAGGATTATTCACCACGACCAAGTGGGATTTATTCCAGGGCTGCAAGGTTGGTTCAACATCCGCAAATCAATCAATGTGATACAACACATTAATAAAAGAAAGAACAAGAACCATATGATACTCTCGATAGATGCTGAAAAAGCATTTGACAAAGTACAGCATCCCTTCCTGATCAAAATTCTTCAAAGTGTAGGGATAGAGGGCACATACCTCAATATTATCAAAGCCATCTATGAAAAACCCACCGCAAATATCATTCTCAATGGAGAAAAACTGAAAGCTTTTCCGCTAAGGTCAGGAACACGGCAGGGATGTCCATTATCATCACTGCTATTCAACATAGTACTAGAAGTCCTAGCCTCAGCAATCAGACAACAAAAGGAAATTAAAGGCATCCAAATCGGCAAAGAAGAAGTCAAATTATCACTCTTCGCAGATGATATGATACTGTATGTGGAAAACCCAAAAGACTCCACTCCAAAATGGCTAGAAGTTGTACAGGAATTCTGTCAAGTGTCAGGATATAAAATCAATGCACAGAAATCAGTTGCATTTCTCTACACCAACAATGAGACAGAAGAAAGAGAAATTAAGGAGTCAATCCCATTTACAATTGCACCCAAAACTATAAGATACCTAGGAATAAACCTCACCAAAGAGACTAAGAATCTATACACAGAAAATTATAAAGTACTCATGAAAGAAATTGAGGAAGACACAAAGAAATGGAAAAATGTTCCATGCTCCTGGATTGGAAGAACAAATATTGTGAAAATGTCTATGCTACCTAAAGCAATCTACACATTTAATGTAATTCCTATGAAAGTACCATCCATTTTTCTCAAATAAATGGAACAAATCATCCTAAAATTTATATGGAACCAGAAAAGACCTCGAATAGCCAAAGGAATATTGAAAAAGAAAGCCAAAGTTGGTGGCATCACAATCCCGGACTTCAAGCTCTATTACAAAGCTGTCATCATCAAGACAGCATGGTACTGGCACAAAAACAGACACATAGATCAATGGAACAGAATAGAGAGCCCAGAAATAGACCATCAACTCTGTGGTCAACTAATCTTCAACAAAGCAGGAAAGAATGTCCAATGGAAAAAAGACAGCCTCTTCAATAAATGATGTTGGGAAAATTGGACAGCCACAAGCAGAAAAATGAAATTGGATCATTTCCTTACAGCACACACGAAAATAGACTCAAAATGGATGAAGGACCTCAATGTGAGAAAGGAATCCACCAAAATCCTTGAGGAGAACACAGGCAGCAACCTCTTCGACCTCAGCCGCAGCAACATCTTCCTAGAAACATTGCCAAAGGCAAGGGAAGCAAGGGCAAAAATGAACTATTGGGATTTTATCAAGATCAAAAGCTTTTGCACAGCAAAGGAAACAGTTAACAAAACCAAAAGACAAATGACAGAATGGGAGAAGATATTTGCAAATGACATATCAGATAAAGGGCTAGTGTCCAAAATCTATAAAGAACTTAGCAAACTCAACACCCAAAGAACAAATAATCCAATCAAGAAATGGGCAGAGGACATGAACAGACATTTCTGCAAAGAAGACATCCAGATGGCCAACAGACACATGAAAAAGTGTTCCATATCACTCGGCATCAGGGAAATACAAATCAAAACCACAATGAGATATCACCTCACACCAGTCAGAATGGCTAAAATTAACAAGTCAGGAAATGACAGATGCTGGCGAGGATGCGGAGAAGGGGAACCCTCCTACACTGTTGGTGGGAATGCAAGCTGGTGCAACCACTCTGGAAAACAGCATGGAGGTTCCTCAAAATGTTGAAAATAGAACTACCCTATGACCCAGCAATTGCACTGCTGGGTATTTACCCTAAAGATACAAACGTAGTGATCCGAAGGGGCAGGTGCACCCGAATGTTTATAGCAGCAATGTCTACAATAGCCAAACTATGGAAAGAACCTAGATGTCCATCAACAGATGAATGGATAAAGAAAATGTGGTATATATACACAATGGAATACTCTGCAGCCATCAAAAGAAATGAAATCTTGCCATTTGCAACGACGTGGATGGAACTAGAGGGTATCATGCTTAGCGAAATAAGTCAATCAGAGAAAGACAACTATCATATGATCTCCCTGATATGAGGGAGAGGAGATGCAACATGGGGGGTTAAGGGGGTAGGAGAAGAGTAAATGAAACAAGATGGGATCGGGAGGGAGACAAACCATAAGTGACTCTTAATCTCACAAAACAAACTGAGGGTTGATGGGGGGAGGAGGGTTGGTAGAGGGGGGGTGGGGTTATGGACACTGGGGAGGGTATGTGCTATGGTGAGTGCTGTGAAATGTGTAAACCTGGCGATTCACAGACCTGTACCCCTGGGGATGAAAATATATTATATGTTTATAAAAAAAAAAAAAAAAGATAGTCTTTCCTATCTTAACCTATTTTAACTATTTTATCTTATCAATACCTCTTAAAATCTTATTTAATTTTCATTTCTATAGTCATTCTATCCCTTCATTGTATTTAACCTTCTTTTTTGTATACATATAAGTTTTTCTTTCTTTAAAATTTTGGGATACAGTTTCTTCTAACAGACCAAAATATACCTTAAATCTAGCATATGCCTTTGATCTAGTCTCCAGATTGATCACATTCTCTCTTTTTTTTTCCTTTTTTCAACCAACTTCTTATCTTATTAATTCCTTTTTAAAAATCTTTGTTAATTTTCATCTTTGCAGTCATATTCCATCCCTTCACTATGTTTACCCTTTTTCTCGCTATATATCTTTCTTTCTTTCTTTAAAATTTTGGGAGACAGTTTCTTCTAACAGACCAAAATACACCCAAAATCAAGTGTGTGGTTCTGTTCTATTCACCAGCCTAATCAGTTTT
Organism: Enhydra lutris kenyoni; assembly: GCF_002288905.1. Taxonomy (NCBI): domain Eukaryota; kingdom Metazoa; phylum Chordata; class Mammalia; order Carnivora; family Mustelidae; genus Enhydra; species Enhydra lutris. The sequence continues at coordinate 8,340,542 of NW_019154125.1, read as the reverse complement.
TTTGTTTGTTTGTTTAACTTGCTTCTTTCCTCAGTTTTGGGTCTCTTCTGGTTTGGTTAGTGTATATTTTTCTGGCGTCTTTGTTACCCTTTTAGCATTTTGTTCTTTCATGCATATATTCTTCTCTGGACAAAATAACAAGGTGGAAAAACTCACCTCAAAAAAAGAACAAGAGGCAGTACTGACTACTGGGGACCTAATCCATATGGACATTGGTAAGATGTCATAACTTGAGTTCAGAATGACGATTATAAAGATGCTAGCTGGACTTGAGAAAAGCAGAGAAAATACTAGAGAATCCCTTTCTAGAGAAATAAAATCCCTTTCTGGAGAAATGAAAGACCTAAAATATAACCAAGTTGAAATAGAAAATGCTATTAATGATATACAATAAAAATGGAGGCTCTTACTGCTAGGATAAGTGAGGCAGAAGAGAGAATTAGTGATACAGAAGACCAAATGATGGAGAATAAAGAAGCTGAGAAAAAGAGATAAACAACTACTGGATTATGAGGGGAGAATTCAAAAGATAAGTACCATAAGACAAAACAATATTAGAATAATTGGGATCCCAGAAGAAGAAAAAGAAAGAGAGAGGGGGGCAGAAGGTGTATTGGAGCAAATTACAGAGGGGAACTTCGCTAATTTGGGGAAGGAAACAAGCATCAAAATCCAGGAGGCACAAAGAACCTCCTCAAAATCAACAAAAATATGTCAAATCCCCATCATCTAATAGTAAAACTTAAAGTCTAAGAGACAAAGGGAAAATCCTGAAAGCAGCTCAGGACGAGATGTGTACCCTACAATGGAAGAAATATTATTTGGCAGCAGACCTATCCACACAGACCTGGCAGGCTAAGAAGGACTGGCATGATATATTCAGAGCACTACATAAGAAAAAATATGCAGCCAAGAATACTATATCCAGATAGGCTGTCACTGAAAATAAAAGGAGAGATAAAAAGCTTCCAGGACAAACAAAAACTAAAAGAATTTGAAAATGCCAAACCAGCTCTATAGGAAATATTGAAAGGGTTCCTCTAAGCAAAGAGAGATCCTAAAAGTTACAGACCAGAAAGGAACAGAGACAATAACACATTAATGGTCACCTTACAGGCAATACAATGGCACTAACTTCATATCTTTCAATAGTTACCCTGAATGTAAATGGGTTAAATGTCCCAATCAAAAGACATTGGATAACAGAATGGATTAAAAAAAAAAAAAACCTACTGGTATGCTGTCTTCAAGAAACTCATTTTAGACCCAAAGACACCTCCAGATTTAAAGTGAGGGGGTGCAAAACCATTTACCATGCTAATGGACATCAAAAGAAAGCTGGGGTGGCAATCCTTATATCAGATAAATTAGATTTTAAGCCAAAGACTATAGTAAGAGATGAGGAAGGACATTACATCATACTTAAAGAGTCTCTCCAACAAGAAGATCTAACAATTTTAAATATCTATGTCCCTAACATGGGAGCAGCCAATTATATAAACCAGTTAATAAAAAAAATCAAAGAAATACATTGACAAAAATACAATAATTTACTATTATTGTATTATTATTTTGTCAACTTTAACACCCCCTCACTGAAATGTTCAGATCATCTAAGCAAAAGATCAACAAGGAGATAAAGGCTTTAAATGACACACTGGACCAGATGGAGATGACAGATATATATTAAGAAGATTCCATCCCAAAGCAACAGAATACACATTCTTCCCTAGTGCACATGGAACATTCTCCAGAATAGATCCCATCCTGGGTCACAAATCAGGTCTCAGCCAGTACCAAAAAATTGGGATCTTTCCCTGCATATTTTCAGACCACAATGCTTTGAAACTAGAACCCAATCACAAGAGTAAAGTTGGAATGAACTCAAATACATGGAAGCTAAAGAGCATCCTACTAAAGAATGAATGGGTCAACCAGGAAATTAAAGAAGAATTTTAAAAATTCATGGAAACAAAAGAAAATGTAAACAAAACTCTCAATAGATGCAGAAAACGCATTTGACAAAGTACAGCATGCTTTCTTGATCAAAACTCTTCACAGTGTAGGGGTAGAGGGTAAAAACCTCAATATCATAAAAGCCATCTATGAAAAACACACAGTGAATATCATTCTCAAATGGGGAAAAGCTGAGTGCTTTTCCCCTAAGCCCAGAAACATGGCAAGGATGTCCACTATCACTACTGCGATTCAACATAGTACTAGAAGTCCTAGCCTCAGCAATCAGACAACAAAAAGAAATCAAACGTATCTGAATCAGCAAAGAAGAAGTCTAACTCTCACTCTTTGCAGATGATATGTTACTTTATGTGGAAGACCCAAAAGACTCCACTCCAAATCTGTGAGAAATCATACAGGAATTCAGTAAAGTGTCAGGATATAAAATGAATGCACAGAAACCAGTTGCATTTCTATACATCAACAACAAGACAAAGAAAGAGAAATTAAGGAGTTGACCCCATTTATAATTGCACCCAAAACCATAAGATACCTAGGAATAAACCTAACCAAAAAGGCAAAGAATCTGTACTCAGAAAACTGTAGACTACTCATAAAAGAAATTGAAGACGACACAAAGAATTGGAAAAGCAGGGGCGCTTGGGTGGCTCAGTGGGTTAAAGCCTCTGCCTTCAGCTCAGGTCATGATCCCACTGTCCTGGGATTGAGCCCTGCATCTGGCTCTCTGCTCAGTGGGGATCCTGCTTCCTCCTCTCTCTCTCTCTGCCTGCCTCTCTGCCTACTTGCGATCTCTGTCCATCAAATAAATAAATAAAATCTTTAAAAAAAAAGAAAAAAATGGAAAAACATTTCATGCTTATGGACTAGAAGAACAAATATTGTGAAAATGTCTAAGCTATGTAGAGCAATATACACATTTAATGTAACCCCTATCAAAATACCATCAACTTTTTTCAAAGAAATGGAACAAATAATCCTAAAATTTATATGCAACCAGAAAAGACCCCAAATAGTCAGAGGAATGTTAAAAAAGAAAGTCCAAGTCAGTGGCATCACCATTCCAGATTTCAAGCTCTATTACAAAGCTGTCATCATCAAGACAGTATGGTACTGGCACAATAACAGACGCACAGATCAATGGAACAGAATAGAGATCCCAGACATAGACCCTCAACTCTATGGTCAACTACCTTTGACAAAGAAGGAAAGAATGTCCATTGGAAAAAAGACAGTCTCTTCAACAAATGGTGTTGGGAAAATTGGACATGCAGAAGAATGAAACTGGACCATTTCCTTACACCACATACAAAAACAGACTCAAAATGGATGAAAGACCTCAATGTGAGAGAGGAATCCATCAAAATCCTTGAGGAGAACACAGGCGTCAACCTCTTCGACCTCATCCACAACAACTTCTTCCTAGAAACATCACTAAAGGCAAGGAAAGCAAGGGGAAAAATGAACTATTGGAACTTCATCAAGATAAAAATCTTTTGCATAGCAAAAGATTCAATAAAACCAAAAGACAACCAACAGAATGGGAGAAGATATTAGCAAATGACATATCAGATAAAGGGCTAGCATCCAAAATCTATAAAGAACTCATCAAACTCAACACCCAAAGAACAAATAATCCAATTAAGAAATGGGCAGAAGACATGAACAGATATTTCTGCAAAAAAGACATCCAAATGGTCAACAGGCATATGAAAAAGTGCTCAGCGTCACTTCACATCAGGGAAATACAAATCAAAACCACAATGAGATACCATCTTACACCAGTTGGAATGGCTTAAATTAACCAGTCAGGAAACAACAGGTGCTGGTGAGAATGCGGAGAAGGGGGAACCCTCCTACACTGTTGGTGGGAATGCAAGCTGGTGCAGCCACTCTGGAAAATAATATGAAAATTCCTCAAAATGTTGAAAATAGAGCTAGCCTCTTGCCCAGCAATCACACTACTGGGTATTTACCCTAAAGATACAAATGTAGGGATTCAAAGGAGCACATGCACCCAAATGTTTATAGCACCAGTGTCCACAATAGCCAAACTATGGAAAGAGCCTAGATGTCCATCAACAGATGAATGGGTAAAGAAGATGGGGTACACACACACACACACACACACACACACACACACACACACAATGGAATACTATGCAGCCATCAAAAAACTGAAATCTTGCTATTTGCAACAACATGGATGGAACTAGAGGATATTATGCTAAGTGAAGTAAGTCAATCAGAGAAAGAAAATTATCATATGACCTCACTGATATGAGGAATTTGAGAAACAAGACAGAGGATGATAGTGGAATGGAGGCAAAAATGAAACAAGATGAAACCAGAGAGCGAGAGAAACCATAAGAGACTCAATCTCAGGAAGCAAACTGAGGGTTGCTAGAGGGTAGGGAAATGAGAGGCATGGGGTGGCTGGGTGATGGACCTTGGGGAGGGTATCTGCTATGGTGAGAAAAAAAATTAAAAATTAAATTTAATTAAATTAACCACTTTAATAAAAGAATTAGGTAGTGGTGATTGTTGCACAACTTTATGAATATACTAAAAAAATCACAGAAGTGTACATTCTAAAAAGGTGAACATTATGGTATATGAATTATACCTAGGTTTTTAAAAAAATCATAGGAAATATTTTGGGGCTTTCACATGAGTGGCCTGAGCCAAGAACTAAAAAAAATTTCTTCTCAGTTACTATGACTCCATACTCTTGTCCAGTATGATTCAAATTCTCTCTCTCTCTTTTTTTTTTTTATCATCTAGCTCATCTGATGATAACCTGTCACCTTCTATTTGAGGATGACCTACTTTTTTCCTAGTGGCTGTGGAGGATTCTCACTTATACTACTGATCAAAGGATATGAGACATGGGAAAGGTCCCATAAGACACCATTAAGCTAAATGTCATGAGATGTATATAGTTCAAAGGGGGAAGTTAGGAAGGGACTTCTAGGGCAAGCATGTGCAATCAGGTACAGTAGAGGTGGCAGAGGATTCTTCTGCTTGTAAAGGTGATCAGCCTAGAAGAGGCCTGTGAAGTGCTTGATGAGGAGGAGGACTTTCATATGCAAGCATAGATATCCAGCTTCCCACTTGTCCAAACTGCACTTCCAGGTGCTAGAGACACCATAATATCAATCAAACTTCCTAAGAGTCTGTGAATCAATCCTGTGTTATCCCAGTATCCTTGGAAACACAGCTACCAGAGATGTGGTCCTAGAGTTAAGAATAAAACCAAAACAATAGATTTACAGAGATTTAAATCTCCAAACATATGTCAAATTTAGATATATGCATGTCTATGATATTTGGAGGAAAAACATGAGAGAAAAATTGACCACATCTCTTGGGATTTTATGATAATCACACAAGAAAACCAGGGTGAAGACAATTTTCATTTGTCTTAAAAATTAATGGTTGCAATTATATAAAATATGGAATTAAAATACTATATACCTGGTCTATTAGTCCCAAGGATAATGGCTACCAAAGTATGAATTGAGCGATCTAATTGGTAAAAGAGGAAGAGAAGGGCAAACTTCTTGAAAGCTAAAGCAAATTATTCATGTAGTTTCTGGAGCATTGGGTCTTGATACATCTTAAGTTATAATAGTTGCTGTTCATATCAGGAGTGTTAGCATTTCCTAAGTCAGAAAATACAATAATACCAGTATTTATTTTCACATTCTGATTGCCAACAATTTTGTATAATTTTTCCATGGAACAAAAGGAGGAGATATACTTGGCTGTCATCAGAAGGCCAGAAGGAAAGGTATTGTTGGTTGTCCAACCCTGAGCTTCAAGGATTATATAAACTAGCTGATTCAGTGCAGCCCTGGCCTGGTGCATGCAGATCTATCAGAAACTATTTCCAGAATAAGGATGATGGACACAGAGCATTGCAATAAGAGGCAAAAGTAAAGAAGAATGGCATCTGAGATTATTGTGATGCAAAACATGGAAGGGCAGAGAAAGGGATAATTTTTTTTTCATTTTTCTCCTCAAAAATATTTTTTAAAAGGGATCTCTGAAATAAGAGAAAGTAAGACTTTGCAGGATAGGAGGACAAGATACCATATGATTAAATAGTTGAATAATCTAAATCAAGGTAATAAATTAATAAATAAAATGCATTCTAGCCTTCTATTTTGACTAGTCCTTTGTAACCTGGAAGGCCAGGTCACATTTAGAATTTTTGTGTTCTTTGGAGCTCTGCAATGAGAGTTTCCCTGTGGGAGAGCCTGGATGCCTGCAGCCCTGCGTCTCTTTTCTTTTCACTCTGACCTCATTCCATAGACAAGGGGATGTCTGAGCCCAAACTGCCCATATTCAGGCAAACTGTGGGTACTTGGTAGGTTATATCTACCTTTGGGAGCATGGGCTCCATGAGGAGGTCTGTGGAGGCCCCGTAAATGGGGTTGGGCAGGGAATTACAGGGTTCTAGTTACCTAAATGTGACTTTAAAGTTCTAGAAGGGGACATGAGATTTCAGTTGGCATGTTGCCTTCTCCGCCACAGATTCCTCACCCCATGGAGAAGGGTACTACCAGAGGAAAGCCAAAGAGAGGCTCTCTCAAGCACAGAGTCCAGGGCAGGGATCCCTCCAGTCTGGGTCAAAGGATGGTGTTGACAAAACAGTCCTGTCTCAGAGATAAAACACTTCTAATAATGTTTGGTGGAACAGACAAGGAGGTAAGAAAAGAAGTGAGATAAACAGAAAAATGGTAAAGACAGTAGGACTTAGTTTGCTGCAAAACAAATTAAGAGTCAATAAAAATATTCTAAAAAAGAAAGAGTAGTAAAAAACTGGAAACAAAGGGAAGGGGTAAAAACCCAGAAGAGGAAACTTGGAGAGATCATTCCAGAAAACTTAATTCATCACACTCAGGCGTAGGGACAAAATACAGCCAAAATTAGAGCTGGGTTGTCAAGAAGTAAAATGTGAAAGAAAGAGATTTTGATAAGTATTTTTTGTTTGTTTTTAGTCTAGTTTAAGTAACATTTAGCACTCACAAAGATTAAATTTAGTCAGTAGGAGAGGAATCTTGCAAAGCAAGACATAATATAGATGATGAGGCAGTCAGGAAGGCAGACAATATGGTAGAAGGAGCCGGATGTGGAAGGAGAAGGCTGAAGAGCAGAACTTTCCTCTTTCACCCTAAGTAAAGAGTCATGAAGCTGAATCGGGGCTTGGGGTGGGGAAGCAAGCCAGCTATGGTTTGTCATGGGGCAGCCATGAGTATTACTTGAGACAGCATCAAAAATAAACCTGTATTTTTTGTTCTTAAATTCATTCTTCCTTTCCTATATGGGCATACAGAGACAATTCTGTTTAAATATTTTTTTTCCATCATCCCAAATCCTGAAGAATCTAAAGCATTGTTTCTTGTAAACAATGTTAATCTATAAAATGCCTAACCATTTACAATTAAAATTTCCCTCTGTAGATGGAGCATGGGAGTCTATCTCATTTAGAAAATAATTTTTGCTGTTAATGAAAAATGTCTCTCATATGAAGTCATTTCCTAGTCATCTTTCTTAATAAAATATGATAAATTGCTATTTTATATTTAATCATTACATATGCAGTTCATTATTTTAAACCTTAAGCTCTGTTGAATTTAAGGCAAAATGCCTTTGCTCTGGGGATAGTGATTTAATTGACTAGTGACTTAATTGATGACATTTAAGGTACAGAAAACAGAGTATCAGATTTGTACACAAAAGCAGAGACTGGAAAATTTCCTCTTTTTATTGCAGCTGGATATTCTACATGACAGGAAAAATTAAACTGGGATTTAGAGACTCTTTCTTATATCAATGAATGGAGAGCTTTTATAATTTTACTTTAACTACCTTCAGATTTTTATTTGTTGTCTAAATTAATCAATGAAAAATTTTGTCTTCCATTATTATTACCATATCTCTTGGGCAAAATTACTTTCTGTCATATTAGAGACAGACCAAATGAAGAGTTTTAGAAATAAATTGCTACTTTTTCAAATTTTCTAGAACACTGATATTATTTTGGTACACAATTCAATAATCAATATGGGTCTATATTTAATTGATTAGGAATACTGTATTACAGGGTAACTCATGCTCCCAACTTTTCCAAGTTTTCCCAAATATTTGCCTCCATCCTCTACTTGACATGTCCATGGATATATATTTGGTGAGCGCTTTTTAGTGGAAGCAAGGGACACTGGAACACTGCAGATGTATTAGTGTCCAATTTTATCAGCTGAGTTGCCACTAAGTTTGTCTCCAACTGTTTCTGCTCTATACCCAGGCTCATGAATAACCACAGCCAATATATTCTGAGCACATCTGCCACACAATGTTCTGAGACTGTAACATGTATTAAGACAATCTTCACAACAACCCTATGAGATACATAATGTTATGATCCTCATTTAACAAATGAGGACCCTGAGGCACAGAAAAGATGCATACCATGCAAGAAACTACCAGCATGAGGACCTGAAACTTCAACAGTCTGGTTTCATCCCCTAAGCTTTCAGCTACATTCCATCCAAATAGTATCACTGCTGTACTATTAATTAAGAAAATGCTAGTTAGAAGTATGATGAAGGTAATTTTGAGGTTATCATGTCTTTTTTAAAGTCTATCTTTTTGATATCCTAATAGTTGCTACCTTTATGGAGAGAGAGAATCCAGTCTCTAAATAAAGTTACTAAAATTAAGAACCACGAGCTGATATTTCTGATTTTCTCAAAAATCACTTTTCTTTTATATTGTTTTCAAACTTAAAAATGTATTTATTAATTCTAATATTTGGGAAGGAATTGAGAAAGTGTTATATCTAGTATACACTTATATGGAATAATTTTAATACATACACACTTGAAATGAGGGCATGTAATTTAATAGTTATAACTATTTACTGTAGTACATTATTATATTGCTGTAAAACCTATAAAAATTCTTTGTATCACAATGCAAAGTGCAGATACCTAGGGGGGCTAAAAAAAATAAATAAACACAAAAAACAAAACAAAACAAAAAAACTTCTCTACCTCTATTCCCTTCACCAGTTGCTTCAGTATCAGATGGGGAGAGAAGACAAAGAACTGAAGAAAAGAAGGAGAAATGTCCATCACCTTAGTCCCAAAAGGCTATCTGATCTCTAGATTGAGGGTATAGTTATAGCCACTCGGGCTAATATTTAAAATGGTACTTTGCAGGGGCACCTGGGTGGCTCAGTTGGGTAAACATCTGCCTCCGGCTCAGGTCATGATTTTGGGGTCCGGACATCAAGCCCCAGGTTGGGTTCCCTGCTCAGGGGGAAGCCTGCTTCTCCCTCTCCCTCTGCTGTTCCCCCTAATTATGTTCTCTCAGATAAATAAATAATATCCTTAAAAATAAAATAAAATGGTACTCTCTAGTGGGATCTCTTAGAGTTGCATGATCAGAGGAAGCAGATTTGTGTGGGTCTGAACATCTTGGAGCTTCCATAAAGTAAGGTGAGAAACTCAGTGGTAATTTATCATCTTTCTCTGGTCCATGTGCAACACAAGGTTGCTCCTGATTTTCATAGATCATGGTGTCTTTTCAACTCTGTGTATCTTCCAGGTGGATTCTTCATCATGCCTGCACTGTAAATATCATTCATTGTAACACTGTGTTTTCATGTTTCTTGGATATTGGCATTCTCCTGATTAAAGTGTTGTAAACTCTTTCATGGGATGCATGCCCTCATGAAATGTAGTGGTAGCTTTTCCTTCATTGCTTGACTAAAAAGACACACACACACACACACACACACACACACTTATCAGGTAAAGAAAGAGGCCACTTTGTAGGACTCAAATCAAGGAAACAGCTCAATGTATGAGCAGTACTTTTCCTTTGGTGGAATTCAAAAGCATCCTGCCAAATTCCAAGACAGAAAAGTCACTCTAATGGTTTTTTGTATCCGCCAGCCTATTTGAGAAGAAAAACAACAGTGTTCCTTGAACACCAATGGGGAGCAAAGGTTGTGATTATTATGCACTGCATCTAGGAAAATATTATGTTTCTATTGTCCCTTTGGGAAATAATTAGGGGGAAAAAAAACAAAGGATCAATGCAAACTCCAAGATGTTTATGAAAGTCTTGTCTTGTACCAGTGGAACCATTATTTCAGCCTCCCCTGTGATGAAAAATTAATATGCAAAAGAGAGAAATTATACCCAGTATAGTACCTTAAAAGAAATGATTTAATTTAATAATTTACTATATATGGTTTTTCCTATTTACCAAATAGATGATTACTAGGGATAGACTTAGGGAGATACATAGCAACTTGGTCCTTTGTACCAGACCCAAATAAATGGGGCCTGTTTTGGTTTGGGTTGTGATAGGACAGATTTGGTAGCTTCATCCACATTACTTAGGATAGAAGCACATAATCCATTGTGGAACTTGGGAAACCTGTTACAAGAGGTCTTGGATTCAAATTTTGTTGTTGAATCTGGAACAAGATTAAATCATTGGAGCAACAACAATAAAAAGTACACCAAAAAATTAAGTCATCATGAGAATAAAGAAACCCCGAATCCTTGCACCTTAAAACCAGTGACCAGTCTGGAATCAAGAGAGTTTAACTCTCTCTTTGCTGGACCCTATCCGGGGGGTGGAGAGAGAGGGGCTTTCTCTCTAAGAATCAGGTTAAAGCTGTTTCTGAAAAATGCCCAGTTCAGAAATAAGCGAAGTATGTCCCACTGATCTTTCTTGGCTGTCTCCCTGGGGTCTCAAAAAGGTTTCAGGATTATGTCATTTTTTACACTGAATTATCTGTGTATATCTGTGTATATCTGATCTGAAAAAGTGGCCACAGTTTTTGAAGAAGCCATTCGCAGATACCTTGAAATGGTGGTTCAAATTCAGTCTTGAGGTGCAGAGCCTCTGTTGACTGCCATAAAGGGCCAACAGGGAGGGAATGGAAGAACAGAACATCTGGGATTGTCATGAGACTTAATATCAGAACTCTGTTTCTAGCTATTACATACACATATGATGCTATTCACCAGAGAAATGCTTCTGTGGGAAATGGCAAGAAAAATATAATATTCTGAATTTCATGCTTCTAAAAGTTGAGAAATGCAGACTTTAAGTATTTGCTACAGTGCTAAGGGCTTTTTGCTTTGTGGCTCCTGGTCTGTGTTGCAAGCATTTTGGAAAGGCTTCATGTGATTGTGCATGTTTTTAAGTGAATCAATGGATTCCAAAGGAGACCCTGAAAGAAATACTCAGAGAAACCCCTTCCCCATACCTCGGTGCTTGACCAACCAAAACAAGCAAGCAAACGAACAAGACAAACCAACCAAAGAAAATGAACCAACTGGGGACACTTGAAGAAAATTAAGGCAACAGAAAATAATCACACTAAAAATCTTAAAAGAGGAATGTTAAAGGCAAAATTATATTTCCTCTTCACCTCATAAATGATGAATGTGTAAAACTAGTCTCTCACTCTTTATTTTTAATAACTTTAATTAATCTTAATTTAATAATATTTTGAATTTTTGTTTTTGTTTTGTTTGGAAGAAAGAAAAGAATTTCTCAGATCTGAAACTATGTTTATTTGTGAAAGTTGAAAGAGTTGTAAAATGGAACACAGATTACCACAGCCATTGGAAATACAATGAGATGCATATATGTATTTTAAATTTTTCAAGAGGCCACACACGAGAAAGAAAAAAGTGAAATTAGTTTTAATAACATATTTTGTTTAATCCAGTGTACTATCATGTCTACATTTAATCAATAGGTAAAATCATTGGAATATTTTGTATATTTTTTCATACTGTCTTTGAATCCAGTGGGTACTGCACTTCTCAACTTGGATTGGCCACATTTCTCATTTCTGGTGTTCAGTAGCCACATGTGATTACTGGTTATGTACCTCCCATATCAGATGGTGCAGTTTTAACACAAAATGAAGGCTCGCATCTTTGGATTGGACCAATTTTTGTTCAAAACATGACTGTACACTTATTACTACTTGGGCTTAAGCAAGCAACTTCAGTTCTTTTTTTATAAATTGGAGAGAATAATATCTAACTCCTACAGTTTTGCAAGAATTGAAGTCAGTGCTGTATATTTTGGAAAACAGTGTGGAGATTCCTCAAAAAATTTAAAAAAGAGCTACCCTATAACCCTGCAAGTGCATTACTATGTATTTACCCCAAAGATACAGATGCAGTGATAAGAGCAACATGCACTCCAATGTTCATAGCAGCATTGTCCACAATAACCAAACTGTGGAAAGAGCCAAGATACCTTCAACAGACGAATGGATAAAGATGCGGTCCATATATACAATGCAGTATTACACCTCTATCAGAAAGGAAGAATACCCAACTTTTGTATCAACAAAAAGTTGGGACGGGAGGAGGTTATGCTGAGTGAAGTAAGTCAAGCAGAGAGAGTCAATTATCATATGGTTTCATTTACTTGTGGAGCATAAGGAATAACATAGAGGACAATAAGGGAAGGCAAGGAAAAGTGAATTGGGGGAAATCGGAGGGGGACATGAACCATGAGAGACTGTAGACTCTGAGAAACAAACTGAGGGTTTGGGAGGAGAAGGGAGTGGGGGATGGATGAGCCTGGTGGTGGGTATTAAGGAGGGTACGTATTGTATAGAGAATTGGATAAACACTGGATAAGGACTGCATAAACAATGAATCTTGGAACACTGAAAAAAAACAAAATCAAACTAAAAAAAAAAAAAAAGAAGAAGAAGAAGAAAGAAATCAGTGCTGTAGGTGAAACCCTTTCCCCAGTACCTGTCGTGTGGCCGTTCCCAATAAATAGCTAGAGAGCCATTTGGAGTACAACATAGATAACTATAGTGTGGCCATTATAGTCTGTTAAAAACAATTATCCTAATGTTGCAGTACCTGCTGTATTCCACATAAAGTGAAGGCATGCCTAAACCAAGTGAGGCCAAGCCACCTGGCTCCATGGCAAAGTTTGAACATTGAAGCCCATCACTTCTGTTTAGGTTTTGAAATGTATATACATTTTTGAGATTGCACTTTTCTAAACCTCACATTAGGAGCTACGAGTGGGAAACCTTTTGGCGTTCAAGCACGATTCTCATAATAAGAAATAACAAATAAGTCCTTCCAACACCTCAGAAGGGTTATTTACATTATTGGTAAGTCACGGAGGACCTCGGGCCACAAGTGCTCAGTCAAGTGAGGTGAATGAATTCCCAGAGCCCCTGGATGTCATCTAGTCAGGCATATTGTCTAGTGCCGGAATAGACTCGTTTAATATTTTGGAAGAATTGTCCCCTCTTGATCCTCAAAGAATGGTTAATGGTTACTGGTTCCTCAGAGGATACCACTGGTTTCAAGACTATGATTTGAAAACATGGCTGTGATGTCCATGATAAAAACACTATGGAGGGGCGCCTGAGTGGCTCAGTGGGTTAAAGCCTCTGCCTTCAGCTCAGGTCATGATCTTGGGGTCCTGGGATCGAGCCCCGCATCGGGCTCTCTGCTCGGCGAGGAGCCTGCTTCCTCCTCTCTGTCTGCCTGCTTCTCTGCCTACTTGTGATCTCTGTCTGTCAAATAAATAAATAAATCTTTAAAAAAAAAAAGAAACAAAAAACACTATGGAGCCCTGTGGTACAGACACCATGCTATTACTGACTCTTATACAACCCAGCCATCTCTGACCAAAAGGAAGTTACACTCCGCATTCCAGAAGTGAATGGTTTGGTGGGTTTTGTTTATTTACATGGCAAAACCATATTTATCAAGATATCTGCTTCCTGATTAATCAGTAATTTTAGAATTATCAAAAAGACACAACCAAAGAAAGTCACAGCTGTTCATCTTCGTGGCTGAGCTGCCTTTCTCTCAAGGGGGGAGCATGGTGGTAAACAAGGTGGTCTGTGACGCAGGGAAAGGCTTGTCAACACTATCCCTAAAAGCGTATCATGAAATCACCTATGGCAAAGTCTCTTCTCAAGACAGCACAGGAGTCTGTGTTGTGGGGAAACATGGAGAAGCACCCCATGATGATGAAAGCAATCACTTTTCTTTTTATTTTCCCAGCTCTGCAACATGGAACTCAAACCCAACAGTAATCTGAATAGACTTTCAATGACTAAAAGATCCCCTTTGATTTTCACTACTCAGCAGCAAAAGCAACACATTCTGAGCATGCAAAGTAGTTCAGCTGAGTTGAACAGCTGAGTCGATGCTTTTCATAAAAAGCCACTCACAGCCCAAACTCAGGGAATCAATATCTTGACCCATATTAGCAAAGCAGCTGAGGATTTTAAGGCTCATTTAAATAAGATGGGGCACAAAAATGCCATCCTCCCGCTTGATTGTGGGTGAGGCTCAATGGACATTTACTTGGGAAGTGAAGCCAAGTCCTCTTTGTCACCCTCACACCGAAGGGACACTTGGCTGTGAGGCATCCAAGGCTGAGGTCTGGTCTGACGTGATGCAGTTAGGCTACACACCAGGAAGGAAGAGAAAATTACATCTGTCTGTCTGGGATGGAGAGAAGAAATCTTCTCTGCTTTGCCCGTTCTGTGGCAATATGCCGAGCGCAGACAGCATATTCCATCAATCCGCAACCCTGTCTGCAGGAAGAGCATTTCATCACTTTTCAAACTGCAAGGCGAGGTGTTTTCCGGCCTCACAAGACACGCTGCCTCCTTATAAATCAGTGCAGCAAGGCTGCCCCACATACCTAATTCTTGTTTAGCAAGAGACCTGAACCAAGGCATTGTGCGATGTCCAGCTGTTTGCAGTGCGCTCAAAACAGACAGAAACCCCATGATGTTTAGTTTAACAGGCTCCTGTGAAGATAATATTTAAGCATAAATGTACAATATTTGAAATTTTCTCTTACCACTGCCTCCCTGATGGATCCGTGGGAGAATTCAGTCTGGGGAATAAAGAAACATTCTTGGAGGGGCTTTGTAATGATCTTGGACAAAATGTGACACACCGAGATTATCTATCCCTGCCTAGGGGAATAATCCTCCAAGAGAAAGCTCAAAGGCACAACTTCTATTTCTGGTTCTACAAGCTGTTTGCGTAAGTACAAAATGCAGATGATAAGTGGCTTATTTTTTTTTTAAGATTTTATTTATTTATTTGACAGAGAGAGAGAGAGATCACAAGTAGGCAGAGAGGCAGTCAGAGAGAGAGGAGGAAGCAGGCTCCCTGCTGAGCAGAGAGCCCGATGCGGGCCTCGATCCCAGGACCCTGGGACCATGACCTGAGCCGAGGGCAGAGGCTTTAACCAACTGAGCCACCCAGGCGCCCGATAAGTGGCTTATTAACTCATGAAAAGGAATTACTAATTAACATGATTATAAAATATTTTGTGATTATGAACTTAACTATAGAAGGTTCTCCAACTTATAATAAAACAACACTGCTCTTACTAAAAAATACAGTAGACCTTACTAAGATACACACTTTAACATTCAATGTCACTCATTTTATGTCCATTCTTAAGAGTGTAGGCACCTTTTAGAACAAAAAACTTGGGGGCAAGCTTAAAATATGTGACATTAAAAAAATTTAAAGTACATGACTTAAAAAAAAAAAAAGAAGTTATTCCTTTACAGGGTACACAGACTTATAAGCAGAATGTGAAAATATCTCCGTTTCTACCCAGTCCTTGTCTCTTGTGAGGGGAATGAAATAAATGGGAGAAGCCAGATTCCCCATGGGATATCTTTGTCTCTAGAATTGGATAAACATCTCCCATTGGAGAACCTGATAAGCAGGAAAAACTCTTCAGAAACCATCCAGGCTGCTCTTTAGAGAGCATCTACTTTGGAAGTTAGAAATGTGGTGTTTTCTGGCTATGGTCCTGCCATGGCTCCTGGCACTCAGACTTTTAGTGCCAGAACATTCCTTAAGGATCCATCCTGTTTTTAATTCCTCTTGTCCCAGGAGATCCATTGGGAACAATTGAAGAGAGCATGGTTTTGCCATTGATGCCAAGAGAAAAAAACATTTTAGAGTGAAATAATGCTCACTATTTGGGTAAATGGAATTTATTTTTGGATACATTCAGTGTTGGATCAATAATAGACATGTGGGAAATTGAAAATTAAGTATTCTATGCCATTTGGAATTCATTTTGGCCATGACCAGAAGAGGATCTTGTGGTTTTCTAGAGACATGCAGTAATTAGTTATGATTAATGACTTATGAACAGTTTTGCAAAAGCAAGGACTTTGGCATGTTCTGGGAAAAATCCAGTTACAGCAATTTCGTCTCTTTCATTTCCCTTAGGAGGTAAATATGGATATGGTATTTGTTGCCATTTCTTTCTGTGTACTCTTGGATCATCTTAAAGACCTTGACAACCCTCATTTTATTTCTAAACTTTCCTCTATAAACCATATACAGTTTTGCCCTTTTAGGGAAAGGAGAACTAAATAAACAACTAAAATCAAAGAACATCTCATCAACATTATAATGCCTCTCCACTTTTCATTTACCAACTGGAATTTTTCTGGTTTTCTTCAATCAAAAGATTTTCTCTATCACCATAGCTTCATTCCACGTTATTCCACGGACAAGTCTAAGTTCTTAAGATTCTTTTTCTCAGAAGTTGTATTCAATAGAGAAGCCACCACTTAAATCCCTTCTAACACTTCGTACACTCTTTGAGGACTTTAGTAAATGGCTAATTCCTACCTTCAGTTTGCTTTCAGAAGACCTGCAAGGTCACTCTGCAAAATCACTTAATTTGCTTCACAGCAAGTAAAGTCCAAAATATCTGGGCTTTCTGGTATTGTGTCAAGAAGGTAGAGAATTGCATGTACGATCTCACAGAATCTGCCTCCCTAGGGTTTGTGGGAAGCTAAGTCCTATTTACTAGGTTATCCTGAATAGTAGCACATTGCAGCAAAGTATGGAATTTAAAATTGCCTTTTCTCTATGAAATGGCATATACAAGAATGAAAAAGTGCATTTCACTCTTCATGGGGACAAAGAAGGAATAACAGCAGGCTACTTAATGCCACCACCCGCCACATTGGCTAACATCCTGGGACAGCTTATGAGCTGTTGTTTTAAGCTCTGTATGGCTTGTTTTTCCTTTTAATCTTCCCATGAAGGAGGACTTATTATTAACTCTGTTTTATAGCTGAGGAAACTGATATAACTGAGAGGTTAAACGACTTGTTCATGGTAATGCCACAAGTCAACGGCAGAGTCAGGATTTGAGTCTGGGATGGGGAGGAGGTGGAAAATATCAACTGGAAAGTAGCATCTAATAGATAATTGCCTAATTCAGCAATATTTTTATCAATATTGAGAAATTACACATGACAATGACCAAATCTTAGGGCAAGCGTTCTTCAAGCAAAGATCCATGGATCCCTGGCAGAGTCACAGATGAACGTGAGTTTTATGGAAATCTGGTTGAGCGTATGCATGTGTGCAGCAGCGGTCAAGGGCATTATCCAATCTTTAAAGGGATCTGGGACAACATTCCACCCCTACCCCAAACCCCTGATAAGCCTCTATTAGGGCCCAAAGACACACTCTGTGTACCTTCCCCTAAATTCTACAGGAAGACTAGCCATTAGCATTCTGTAAGCTGAGGCCTAGTGAGATCCTTGTTTGGTAATTTGCTAATTTACCTGATCCCATAATTGTGAGAAATTGGCTGAGACGTCAGTGGGCTGGGCATCCATGCCAAGACCTTTTTTACTGCCCCAGCTGCACCAACCCAGGACACTGGGCTTGGTTTGCAATGGTACCAACCCAATATTTAAATCCAGTCTTGTTGGGCTTACAGTGAGTAAAACTTCCTAACATGACAAGAGTTTGATCATCCGTCTTGGGCATTTCTATTCTTTGCCACATCTGTTCGATTATTTTAGTGGAGGTTTGGAGAGTCTATAATGGGCCTGCTAATCAGGTGCCATTTGACATCAGAATCCTCACAAGAGGTTTTAGAAACCATTTCTGATATGATAATGCTACTGGTGAAGTCAGTTGCTGCAGGTTTTGTTATCCGGAAACAGATGCAGGGTATCTACTGGGAGCAAGCACCCATGGACAGGAGGGAAAGGAAGCAGAATTGGGCAGAAGGAAAAGTCAAGTCAGGATACAGGCAGAGCAAAGCCTGAACTTACCTCTTGAGAAACTCTGCAGCATCTATGCCCCAGGGGAGTTGTCTGATTTCAGGATGAAATGGCATAGCCTTTACACATTTGCCTCAATCAATTGTTGGATAAGCCTGCCTTTGGGAGAAGGGACTGTGCAGCTGAGGCAAACTCTTCAGGAGTTGAAAGCTGGAGGTTGTGTGCTGAAAACTGGGCCACAAGTTCTTCCTCCAAGTCAAACCTGGGTCCTGCCTCCTCATGTCCACTGTAACCCATGCCCCGAGCCACTGTTTCCTACCAGCTTGGGGAGTACCTTCTTTAGGATTTGGGAGGGCCTCTCTTCTTTGGGGAAGAAGAGAAAGAGGATGGTTGGCCCCATGAACCAGAGCCTCTGACACAGCTGCAGGTCTTAAGGTTACACCGGACACTGACTATCTTTTGTCTTCCACTCTATATTGAGACAGCTCTTCACTTCCCCCACTATTTCTGCTGCCCTTGGTGGCTTACCTAATGGCATGACTAACACTCTCATCTCTGAGAGGCCTAAGTTCCTGGGTCGCCATGCATACACCAGCAGTGGCCTATCCATTTGTCATCAAAGTTGACCAAGGGAGGGGCACCTGAGTGACTCAGTGGGTTAAGCTTCTGCCTTCAGCTTAGGTCATGATCTCAGGGTCCTGGGATCGAGACCCACATCAGGCTCTCTGCTCAGCGGGGAGCCTGCTTCCCTCACCCCCAACCCACCCCCAGTCTGCCTCTCGGCCTACTTGAGATCTCTCTGTTAGGTAAATAAATAAAATCTTTAAAAAAAAATTGACCAAGGGAGGGTCAAAGGGCACCCAATTGGACCACCCATATGCCCACTGTATTCCTCTTTTTTTTCCTTTTTTTAAAATTATTTATTTATTTATTTGACAGAGATCACAAGTAGGCAGAGAGAGAGGAGGAAGCAGGCTCCCCACTGAGCAGAGACCCCCAAAGCAGGACTCGATCCTAGGACCCTGAGATCATGACCTAAGCTGAAGGCAGAGGCTTAACCCACTGAGCCACCCCGGTGCCCCTGTATTCCTCTTTTATGTGTAACTGTAGCCCTACCTCCTCTTCCTCCTGTTGACCGCCAACTGTCCTCTCCAGAAAGCTGAATCATCTTCTTGCTTGTTGGTCCCTTGGCACAGAGAGTCTAGTGTCCATGAGGCAGCAGCAAACTTATAATTAATGGGACACTTGCTGTATTCTCTGCTGGAATAGTCCAACACTGAGAACTAAGTTCTCTAAACTTCTATAACCTGGAGTTGTGGGAAGAGGAGGCACAGATTCCCAAAGTGGGTGAATGGAAATGGGAGAAGCAGGACCATAGAATGAATAAACAAACAAAACTCTACCCTTGAATATTTTTCTTTTTCAGTTAAATCTTACTTAGAAAAAAAAAATAATATATATATATATATATATATATATATATATATATATGTTGGTACTCTGAGCTGCTCTGAAGAAAAATGCTATATTTAGAAAGATTCTCACCAAGGATTCTTGTTGAAGAAGGGTGCTATTTTTTTTCCAATAAAAAATGTAGACCTCCCAAATAATTTGGAAGAAGACATGTTTGTTATCCTTATAAGCCCTTCAGATTTCTTCTAATATGTGGTACCAGGTTTTATAGTGCCTCGTACTAGGCCTGGAGCTTTATTGATGTTTTTAAATCTGTATTTACAAATACCCATCAGACCACAGCTTGAAGCCAAGCTGACCTCTGAGAGCAGCAAAGTGATGACCTAAGGTCTGGGAAGGAGGCATCTTACCAATGGGGGGAGGGGGAAAAGATCCATTAATCTGCAATTTCACCTGTGAAATTCACCTGTTTTGTTTCCCCCCAAACCTCCATAATTTTAATTATCTCTTTCCCAACTGTTACAAGTTGCTGACATTAGTACTTTTAACAAAGGGGTAAACAAAACCTATAACACTGCTTTCTTTTTTTTTTTTTTTTCTTCCCCCTTCAACAATGTGATCCTTACTGATTTTAAAGGTTGGTAAAGTAATTTGAACATCTCATGCCAGGTAATGAATGAACATGACAGTTCAGTAGCTCATTTTTGGGACACTATTATAGTTGAAATGTTTCTTGTCTTCGCTTTTTTATGCTTGTGTGATTGCGATAATTGAAAATAGATAGTACAAACAGCTCATTGGCTGGGTCCCTTTTCAGTTAAGCAGGAGATTGAACCAAAGGAATGTATGACCTGGAAAACAAATTTGGGTAATGACAATGGACAATGGCTGTACTGCTTATCCGAGCTCCACATTCTAATGATACTAATTAGACTCTGAAAATTGTATTTCCACTAAAGGAATGACAATTCCTATTTAAGCTTTCCTTACTCTGCCTAGTTTCAAGAAATATATAATATATGTTATGGTACGGCCGATTATAAACTTCCATAGAAAATATAACAGAACCTGATAAAATCTGCAACTTCTGAAAGTTTAAGAAAATGAACTTCAGATGTGATAAAACAAGTCAACTATACATATTCCCCTAGATAATATTTACATTTTAAGCAAACTCACCAAAAAGTATAATAAAGAACCGGGTAATTCAATATTTATAGAGTAATTTACTCTGGTATCTTTACAGAGAAGAAAATGAATATCTTTGGATATCAATATTTCAAAAAGTCTGAACAATTCTTTACACAGAAAATTAGTTATAAATTTACCTCTTATATGTGGTAATTTATGAACAAGTGTCTTCCTTAGACAGACTTAATATGTTGGCTATTCTGTTTGAACAGTATTTAAAACACCAATATATTGTTATCCAAGCTTGCAAATAAAAGCTATTTAGTTGATCATGCAAACCCACCAGACTCCTCAAAAAAGCACCAAATGGGGCGCCTGGGTGGCTCAGTTGGTTGGGCGACTGCCTTCGGCTCGGGTCGTGGTTCCGGGGTCCTGGGATCGAGTCCCGCATCGGGCTCCCAGCTCCATGGGGAGTCTGCTTCTCCTTCTGACCTTCTCTGCTCTCATGCTCTCTCTCACTCTCTCAATCTCTCAAATAAATAAACAAAATCTTTAAAAAAAAAAAAAAAGCACCAAACATCCTCATAGTTACTGAAAATATTTAACTACATTTTCAGTTTTCCTATAGAATAACTTTAATGAACATAGGGAATATTTCCCCAAAATCGTAAATATGAAGAACAGCTTCTATTTTCTTCAGGATTATTATTTCTCTGAAAATATTAGACTAAATAAACCAGCACTGGAAAAAAAAAAAAGAAAAGAAAATGACTTGGTTGGGAAAAGCAAAGCAATGGAATCCACATTCCTGTTTCAAGAATTTTTTTCTGCCAGACTTAAGACAATCATTTCCAATTTCATTTAGACAATCAGTTCTGATTTTATAAAGGGTTCCCAAATTTGTATTTAAAGTAATGCTTATGTAGGATTACTTGCAAGCCTGAAATTTATTGAAATAGTACATTGCATGAATAAGAGTGAGGCAGTTTGATAAAGAACTACAAACAATAGCTTCAAGAACAGCAACATTTGTAGATTTTAAAAATATTAACAAGAAATACAAACAACAATAAATATGCACATGAGAAAATACAATACTCGGAAAGGCCAATCTGAATCTTGAATAACTCTGTGTTAGCTGTTGAAACTCTGCAGGTCAGGGGCGCCTGGGTGGCCCAGCCAGTTAAGCGTCTGCCTTCGGCTCAGGTCATCATCTCAGGGTCCTGAGATTGACCCCGCATCAGACTCCCTGCTCCCTTTCCCTCTGACCCTCCTCCCTGCTCATATTCTCTTTCTCTCTCTCTCAAATAAATCAATAAAATGTTAAAACAAAACAAAACAAAGCAAAACAAAAACCTCCTTGCGGGTCAAAGAGGGCATAGACGTTGTGTTTCCTAACTCCAGCTCTGTGGCATAATAAGTCAGGCCAATCTGTCCTCCCAAGTCCCTCATGTTGAGGACGGGGGTAATGGCACTTATTACCTCCAGTGGTTACTGTAAGGATATACTAACTAAAGGACTTGGCTCAGAGTGCTCAGTAAAGTGTAGGCATTATTATCAGAAATTAAAGTGACAATCTAAGTTGAAAAGACAGTGTCATTTTAAATGTTGAACTAATGGATTTTAAATTTTCAAATGACAAGAAGGAGACATAGCAAATTGAGCTCTTCAGTGTTGTTTGTAACTTTGGAATATATGCATCTAAATTTCATCAAAAAGGCAATAATACCACAACCTATATGGATAATGAGGATGTATTTTTACAGTCAATCCATTAACAATGGTGAGACATCTTAGCATGTATCTATTTCTGTTCCAAGTTTATATCCCACTGAAGAAATTGAGGCCCAGAGAAGTGAAACTACTTGCCCAGAGAACTCATGATGGAGTCAAGATGAGGAGCTTTTATCTTGATCCTCACTCAACACCAGTGCTGCCCATCCCACCTTTGCTTTCATGTTCACTTGGCCAGCCAACACAACAATCTCCTCTGTTGTCTTCAGTCACTGGTAATTTGCATCCCATTTCGGGGTTTCTTTACTGATTACCATACCCCCTTTCTTTTCTCACAAATACTCTTGTTCTCATCATGGTTGAAAATTAAGTACAAGGTGATGCTTTACCCTTTTTTTCTGGGCACTCAGCTGGAGTACACTTCTGGCTGGTATTGCAGTTAGGTGAGCCATGGACCATGGGTTCTTCTCCAGTGCAACATGATATGCCCCACTTCCAATCCTAATCCATACGATCCTCTGACTCCCAATCCTTATTTTCTCCACTGCACTGGCTAAATGGATCAAGTACAGAGAACCTAGAAGGGGGTGAAAAAGGAATAGGGATCCTG
This sequence comes from Enhydra lutris kenyoni, assembly GCF_002288905.1. NCBI lineage: Eukaryota > Metazoa > Chordata > Mammalia > Carnivora > Mustelidae > Enhydra > Enhydra lutris. The sequence continues at coordinate 8,317,563 of NW_019154125.1, read as the reverse complement.
AGGGGACTACATGGTGCACAACACCCCCATCATAGCTCTCTTCCCCCATCGCCTACTGAGGGGCACTGGATAATGACATGAGTAAGAAGTAAAATTTATTGGTTAAGTCTTTGAGGTTGGAGGTTGTTTCTATAGTAGTTTCTCTATCCTCATTAAAATTCATACTCCAAACTCTTCCACTATAACGTATCTACTAGTTCCTTTTTCCCAAGACCAATATTGGAGAATATGCTAGAATTAATCTTCTATCAGCTATGTTCAGAAATAGAAAAAAAAAGTTGTGTGAAGACTAAAATAGGCAGACTCACTATTTCAAGGAAATCTTCAGGGTTGGAGGGGCAGATCTGGAATTTTTACTATGGAGGGTCTTAGGAGGGGACAGTCCTGTTGAGGCAGGGAGGGCAGGGGGCCTGCCCGGAAGTTATGGACACATATTTTATTAAGATTGTTAAGTTGGGGTGGCTTGGTTGGGAAGTGCCATTGATATCAATCACTAGGCCCATGTGGGAGGTAAGATTTTTTTCATTAACTTGAGACTCTAAAGACATAGAATCCTCTGTAATTGAAACATTCCAGCAAGAGCAGTTCGTTCACTGAAAGAAGAAATTGGTTGCATTAAAAATGAAGATCAAGAGACATTTTTATACATTATAGATACTGAATTACTTATATTTGTCAATACCTATTAAAATTTTACCATAATAATTGTATACCATTTGACCTAATAATTTCAAAGTGTGGACTACCTATATAGAAACAAATATTCCAGCACTTATGAATACACGTACAAAGAATTTTTTGCAGTAATGTTTCCAGTGGTTAGAAAATAGCAAAACAAAACAAAACAAAAAACAACCAAAAAAGAAACAAGACACAACCTCAATTTATACTCCTAGGAGAATGAATATTTTATGGCACATCTCTACCCATAAGAAATGTCACTCAGCTTTGGAAAAGAGTTAGTTAGGTCCATGACTTTTGACCTGAGGCCATGTCCAAGCATCCTGCTGAGTGAAAAAGGTAAGTGGTGATATAATGTTTATCCTGTCATCCCATTCTGTATAATCAAAGACAGAAACAAAATCCATACATTTGTGCATGCGGGAAAAAAATGGAGTAAAAGATGATGTGGAAAGAGACAGACCAACCTATTGTCATATGTTAATTTAGAACAGTTGGGGAATAATATTGGCATGTTCCTTACACATTCCAATGTTGTTTTACTTTCAAAAGTTATGCTTTCTAATGTTTTAAAAGCTACTAAGACAGAGAGGCACTTGAGAGTGGTGGCTGAGTGCATGGCGTCTGGAGCCAGACTGTCTGGGTCATAGTCCAGCTCTTCCAGTTACCAAGTGTGGAGCTTTGGACAAGACAGCCCACCTCCTCTAGTTTCAGTCTCCTCATGGAGGAATAATAAAACATATCTCCAGGGTTGCCAAAAATGCTTGATAGCAAAAGCTCTCTAAGTAGTTATTCATAAAATGGAAAACTCCAAAGAGCTTATTTGTATTGTGTCCCCTGGTGATAAGTACCATGCTGTGTGGAAAACTGGGTTATGTGCGAGGGGTGACCAGATGACCCATTGCTTAACTTTTTACACACAAATAGCCAGTTGCCTGCTCTTTCCAGCCAAGTGTTCAAGAGAATGAAAATGTGAAGGGGAAAAGAAAACAGTGGATAATGGCGGTGATCAGTGAGTCTAGTAGCTGACACCACTGTTTCTCCCTCTTTTCTCCTGAAAAACATACAATGGTGCTGCTGGTTGACTGGACTCCTAGGGATTGAGTATCTCAGGTTGGTGTGTGGTGGCAGCCTGAGAGCTCTGGCGGTGGCTTCATTTCTGAGTCCCACTTCTTCTCTTCGTACTACTGAGTTGCAGGAACCCCAAACAGTTGAGTTTATTAAAAAAAAAAAAAATTAGGGCACCTGGGTGGCTCAGTCGGTTAAGCAGCTGCCTTCGGCTCACGTCATGATCCCAGGGTCCTGGGATCGAGCTCTGCTTGGGGCTCCCTGCTCAGTGGGGATCCTGCTTCTCCCTCTCCCTCTGCTGCTCCCCCTGCTTGTGCTCTCTCTCGTTCTCTCTCTATCTCTCTCTCTGTCAAAAAATTAACTAAAATCTTTTAAGAAAAAAAAAAAAAGAAAACAAATCTTAAGCATTGCATGTCTCTGTTTTCATCTCTGCTTATCTGATTCTCTCAGTCAAACACACACACACACACACACACACACACACACACACTCATTCACACTCTCTGGCATTTCTGCATTTGTTGGTCCTATTCTGTATGTTTCCTTTCCCCTCAACCTACTTTTCCACAGACAAAGCTTCAAGTACAACCATTAGGTCACACATCAGGCCTCTTTGACCAGGGCTATAAACCACTCCTACATGATGGAGAGAAGAGGTGCCTTTGGTGACCTGGAACATACAAAGTCACAATTTCCGGAATAAAGCTTATCTTGGAGCTCAGTAAGGCCAGCAGTCCCCTGCAATGCCAAAAACATCCCCCAGTAACAAAGGAAACTGACTGGAGCTTTTGATTTCCTCTGCTGTCTTGGCCAACAAGGACACAGTAGGACCAGGACGGTGCCACTCAGTTTCTCAGGAATTGGTACCTTCACTCATAAGTAGCAATGGAGTTTCATTAAGTTGAATCTTCCCAGTGCCTGTTGGGCTCCTTAGAGGGCAGGCCAGCTGGTGCGTCTGGACTTTTGTATCTCAAGTTTGCTCCACACTCTTTTTTTTTTTTTTTTAAGATTTTATTTATTTATTTGTCAGAGAGAGAGAGAGTGAGAGCACAAGGAGAGGGGGAGCAGCAAGCAGAGGAAGAAGCAGATGCTGAGCAAGGAGGCCGAAGTGGGACTCGAGCCCAGGACCCCGGGATAATGACCTGAGCTAGACAGATGCTTAATCGGCTGAGCCACCCAAAGTCCTCATCCTCACTGTCATCCCTCAACAGGGGACACAACACAGTTCACACTCCACAGAAAATATACATGGAGCATTTGTTTTGTGCTTAGTGACGGAGACAGACATGCACTGGATACCTTTCTTGCCCCAAAGGAGCTTAAAATCCACGTCTTACTAACCAGTCTTCTTTGTAACATGTCATAATGTCCCAGAACATTAAATCACTTCCACTCAACCCAGGTATACCCATATTATGTATCTATATAAAAACTAAAGGTGCATTGGAAAATGAAGAATTACTTATAAACCCTCAAAATGTGAGTGAATGTGTCAAAATCTAAGTAGAGTGTCCTGTCCTCATTCTTTTGTACCCAGCAAATCGTATGAACCCATTAGTCCCTGAAAAAGAAAAATACAAAAGAAAATGTGTGCCAGACTGGGAAAATATATTGTCTTCTGATAAAACGTAGTTGACATCAAATGATTTGTATTTTACTTCAGTCTGTATGTGTTCACTTAGGTGTTTTAGGCCAGAGAAGATGCACAGAAAAGCCAAGCTGTTTGACAGTATTAAAGCTGAGACTGGTTTTCTCTGGCCTGGAGACTGTACAGCCACCTTGTCACGTATGTCAGCCCCCCTCCTACTGCAAGCACTTGGCACAATGAACAGATGTAAATGTCTTCGAACCATGCAATGCATGCCTTTGTTTTAGTTTTCTTCTCTTATCATTCTATATTCATGAGAATGAGGCAATACTGTATCTCTCTCGCAGTACCCATTCAGATGCCATGGAGAGTACTCTTTGACTTTGTGTTCAACTGATACTGAAGCTAGTTTCTATCCAGAAAGAGACTTCCACCAACTTTCTACCCAGTGGAGAAGAGCAGCCTGATTTCCGCGGATGCAGTGCTGTGTTATGGAAACCCCTCCCACCCTCACCTACCCCCAGCAGGGGAAAACCATCTTTGACCACTGAGACAGGAATCAAAGTATCTGCTCAGGAGGTTATACACATCATCTTTGTCCCTGATGAGAATATTTGTCAAAATACTAAGGACCAACTGGCCTTGTCTCCACTACAAAAACAAAGAGAAAAATCAAGGCCATGATCTGAATGATTCAAAAAGCATTTTTAGGGCTCCAACAATCATAAAAAAGAAATAAAAATAAAGCTCCTGGCCCACCTCCCAGAGACATTTGGAAGACACATGAAATAATAACCATGAAAGCTTTACATCATGTGGGAAGGAAAAGGTCTTAATGTAAAGTGTAAGCCCAATTAATCTTATTTGTAACCATCATGTTGTTTATGTGATTATACTTTGGTCCCAGTGGCCTTTGTAATGGCTATTCTTATCCATTCACAATGAATGTATTTTGTCGGTTTATAATATTTCATGCTATTTTTAATCTTCTCTGTTTCATGTTCACATACTCATTTATTTAAGATATTTGATATTATTATGTTCCACACATTGCACTAGTGAAACCCAATTTCCTGCCTCTAGGGAGCTTACATTCTAGTGGGGTGCTAGACAATAAATAAGTAAAACAGAAGCATATCAGAAAGTGGTAAGTGCCAAGGAGAAAAAGAAAGCAAAGAAAGTGCCTTAAAAGTATCCGATAGTTGGCATGGACAGTTAGCATTTTACACAGAATGGTCAGGAAAAACCTCATTGGAAATGTGACATTTGAGGGAAGACCTAAAGGAATGATGCTATTAGGGGAAAAAGCTTCCAGAAGGAAGGAACAACAAGTGAAGGAGGGGCAGGCACTCATGGCTGTGAGGAAGTGCTGGTGGGAAGGCATGGAGAGGGATGGGGCTGAACATCAGGAGGTGAAGTCAGACAGGTGACCTGCACGTAGAAAACTACAAGGTGGTGATAAGCCCCTGGAGTGCTCTGAGCAGAGGAGTGTCAGAACCTCACTTAGGATACAGCAGCACCGCTCTGGCTGCAAGTTGTGAAGAGTATGACAGAGGCCAGAGTAGCAGCAGGGAGACCAGTGAGGAAGTTACTGCAGTGATCCAGGTGAAAAGTGAAGGGAAGATGGCATGGCTCTAGGTCCCACTCATGAATCAGCGAGAAATTACTGGATTCCAAGTGTATTTGGAAGGAAGAACCGACAGGATCCACAGTTCAATAGGATGTGAAATATCAGGGGGAGAAGGAAAAGAGGACCCCAGAGATTTTGACAGGAGCCACTGCAAGGTTGGTAATAGAGTTAACCAAGAGGCAACGTTGGGGTGATAGCCGCTCAAGATGCCAAAGAGCCAGCCGAATAGAAAGGTTGGGTAAACAGTTGAATATGCATGTCTGGAGAGAAGGGAAAGATCTGGGCTATAGATATCTATTTGGTTGTCATTGGAAAGAAGGAGAGAGTACGTGAGAAGAAAGAAACACCCTTGATCTCTCTGTCCTTAGGAAGAGGAATTGGAACCAGCACAGACCAAAGAAGGGCACACAGGAAAACCAGCCCCATGCCATGTCCTGGGTACCAAATGAAGAATGTTTTCCAGGAAGAGAGCATAATCTGTGGTGTCTGCTCTAAATGAGAGGCCAGGATGGTTGACAATTGCCTTTAGCTATGTAGAAGTCACCAGCAATATTGAGAGCACTCGTGGTTCCTTGACACGTGGGCTTTGTCAACATGGGCACTTGCCTCATGAAAGTGTGTTTCTTCAAGACCAGTGAAAGGGACTCCTTCTAGAACATCTGCCTGAAAGACAGTCTTATACATGTTGGAACTCCCATGACTGTTGCCATATAACATAACTTAATCAGAGAAGTGAAATCCTATCACTTCAGCCATATGCTTTTGCTCAGGAACAAACAGGTCACAGGTCCTCCTCACTCAAGGGCACGAGTTACACAAGGGTGTGCATACTGGGATATGGGGAGCATTGGGGGTATTTTTGCCATATTCAAGATCAAGATTGAAATTGAGTCAAATATCCATGGATTTAGTGAAGTCTCATATCTTTTATAATTAGAAAAGAAAATAGACAAGGAGGATACTTGTAAACAGCATGTAAGGTAAAGAACGACTCTCTGCCTTTGCACAATTTGAATGTAAACTTAGAACAAAACATGAACCAAGGAATGAAGAAGAGTCAGTTTAGGATACTCAGATGATAATTTTAACATTTAAAATTTAAATTTACAAACAAACTGCTCCCTCAAAGAGTATACTTCATTCATTTTTCTTATTCTACTCACATGCCCAAAGATTAATGCTTTAGAGCATTAATTATCTAACTGCATTGATAAAAGAAAATAGCACTGGATTTTGAAACAGGGTGTTGTGCACTCATTTTATTAACTGGGATCTTGGTAAAATTATTCGACAAAAGCCTCAGTTTCTTTATCTGAGAATGGAGATAATAAAGGTTTCTATCCCATGATATTGTTGTGAGAATTAAATCAAATAATCTATTTGTGATGATCATCGCAGTACCTGGCAGATGGTAAGAGCAAATAAATATTGACTGCTATCTTTTTTATTATTATTCTGACTCAGTCCATGGCCAGAATTTGACAGACTCATAAAAACAGGAAGATACGTTTCAAATGAACATATTGTTTATCTTACCTTCTGAATATTTCCCACATAAAAAGGTCAAATGGTACAACCATATTATAGTTAAGGTGGAAGGTTCCTAATTTTTCCTGCTTTTGAATTCTGTTTCTCCACTTAAACCTGTGGAACCTTGGGAAGCCACACGTCACATGGCTTAGTTCCTTCACCTATGAATCAAGGATAATTGTTGTATTCCCTTCCTAGGGTGTGGTGAAGCTTAGATGGGATAATTCATGTTAAACAATTAATCTGATGCTTAGCAGAGGGTAAGTGTTCAGTATATAGCAGCCAGAAGCTGCAGCATAGTCCAACAAATAATGAGCAGGCCCTCCAAAACATTAATAGGGACAAAATTATCTATATTAATACTTGGGGGTATTTCTTCTATGTGTTTCATTAGTTACTTCTGATTGTCAAACAAGTCAGTATGGATATTCCAATTTGGGGATTAAGGGCCAATAAACAGCGTTTAGGGTTTCAGGACAATAAATTTCAAAAAAATTTAGAGCCAACATTTTAAAATTTTGCTAAATAAGAAAAAATAGAGTGAGTTTCCTAGAACAGAAAAGGTGGGAAGGACTTAAGTGCAATTTAGAGGTCATTCTTTCAAATGAAATGAATTTGGCTTTATGAAAACTATTTTTTTTTTCAAGGACTTGTAGAAACTTTATTTTAGACCAGCGCTGCCTGCAAACCACTGATTAGGACACATGGGGCTATAACAAATTTAACTATGAGAGTCCAAACCTGGATTGATCAGCAAACCTACAGGGTGAATTTCACTTCCCAGCTGCAGGCAGGAGACAAACCATCCCGACCACCTATAGAGGGAACACCAAGTAGATGTGTGGTAATGACTGGGGTCCTTCACTGATGGGGTAAAGAAGGTCCTATGTAAATCAGGGGTCTAGTTACTCATACTTAATATCACCATATTCATCATTTATATATATTCTTCGGCCCCAAGGAAACAGTCACCTCTGAAATTTTCTTTACGAATCATCCTAGCATCCTGTTAAGTCATTTTTCCTTGCCCCTCCCCCTTTTCATCACCTTCAAACATTTTTAACCTCTTAAGCCTTTTCATAATGCGTCCCCCTAGCCTGACTCTACTCTGAAGCACCCTAATGCAGATAAGCCTTTGAAAATATGAAGTTGTTGTGCACTCCAGGAACTTTCATTTTTTAATGTGCTTTTGGCAGCCTCAGAGTGTTAATGGGAACCGAATTCTATTTAATGCTGTGTGAAGGAAAAGCCCTTTTCCTCATAGATATGCACTTTCTAAAGAATTTCTAATGATAAGCACTTCAGCATCAAGTTTCTTAGCAATATATGCCCATAAAATTAATTCCATTACAGCCTTTCACATTTCACATTTCTGCTATAGGCAAAGGCAAATTCAGCCATAAGCAGTTTTCTTTCAACTCATTTTATACAGGATGAGCCAGATCCTCTAACACTGTTTTAGAAGGCCAGTCCAGGTTGAACAGAATGAGAGGAAATTGAAAGACAAGATATTGTTTATCTGAGATGTGAAATGGGTTGAAGTATTAAGTGACACTATATCACATAAGGGAAAATCGTGTCAGACTGAGGCTTTTTCCTTAGCTATGACATTTCTTTGGACTCCTTTATTTATTTATTTATTTTTGGCATGGAAAATTGAGGCTTTTGGGAAAAACCAGAAATTTCATCTCACAAAGAAAATCTCATTATAAGAAGTGCAGATTAGAGGTCTTTGCTCTCAAAGCTGTACAGCCCGTCTTTGACTAGTTCACTGTTCAAAATTTTCCACCCATATTTAAGTAGAAATTGTACAAGCAGTCAGGCAAAAATGAAGTTGCTGTGAAGGAGAACTGACCATGGAAAACTGCATTCTCTGAACTCCGGGCAGCATTCATGATCGGGCAATCTACAGCAAAAAGGGGTTTACTTAGAGGCAATCACAGAGACGAAAAGAATAGATGGTGGTGGGAACAGAGGCCTCTGTTTCTTCCCTATCCCCTCTGGTAATCTGTGAATACCAGAAAGAAATCCAGCAAAATGTCAGTTTTCTATGTTTAAACCCCAATGAACCGAAGACCAAAAGCCCAAATTACAGAAGGAAAGAGGAAAAGAAAAAAGAGGAGATGTCAAACAGTACCTTTTTCAATTCATCTTGTAGGCTGTTTCCTTAAAGAAGATAGGAAAATATGACTTTTGAGTTAGTCCAAGTCCCCCAAAATGGTACTGAAAATATCTGCTTATAATTTCTTTGCAATATCTTTTTCTTCTTTTTAACATCACTCAACAGTGCAGTGTTAAACTGCAGGTTAGTTTTGACAAAATAGATAGGAAACCACTCCTGGTTTCAGCTCTGACAAGAAATAAGGTTGGACATTTCTCTCACCCTTGCCGTTAATATAAGAAAAGTGAAACAGATGGAAAAGGAATCACTTTTCTCAGACCCATCAGAGAACTGAGGTTGCAGAGCAAATCCCCTACCCAGAGATCTAGAAAAACAGCAGAATCCAGAGAGTCACACCTGCCATCTGTTCCTGGAGCCACACTTAGTAAGAAAATTTTAATGCTGTCTATCACAAACTACCAGAGGCCAAGTATGGACGAGTGTGAGCATGAGCCACTTGGTAGGCTGTAACTCTAAGATTCTCCCCCAAGTTCTCACTGTGAACATCCCAGAAAGGAGCCTTGGAGTCTCTAGGAGAGGGAGGAGAAAAGTCATCACCATGAAGTGTCAAGAGGCTCTACAAGAAAGCCAACTTTTCTGGGGAAAGTCTTTCCCAGTACCTTATCTCACTAAGAAGCTGAAAGGCAACTACCAACTCCAGCCCTCGCTAGACTTTCTGTCTCACCTAAGGAGGGAAAATTAAACATTCAAGAAACACTTGTGAAGGTATTCACCAACAGACACAAGTCCACTAAACATCTAAGATTTAATCATAAGATTATAGAACTTTGCTCTTCCTCCACATCTTCCCACAAGATTACAGGGCTTCAGGATAACAAAGGATTACAACAGAAGAGCTGCAAGATAAAGAGTCTATCAGAGGACAAGTGCTTAGGAAAGCCCAGAGGTAAAAGGGGAGACAAAAAAATCAATACAGTAATTTATAGTGACAAAAAAGCATTAAACATGGCCCAACTTCTAGCTAGAGTAACCTAAAATTCACATTAAAGTCCCATTTACCAAAGTTCCTATTACCTAATACAACACATCTCTCTTTCATCAAAAAACCATAAGACAGGTTAAAAATGTCAGAAAGAAATCACACTCTGAATGTGCAAAGCATGTATCAGAACCAGACTCAGATATGGCATAAATTTTGAAATTATCTCATTGGAAATTTAAAATAACTGTGACCAATATATTAAGAGCTCTAATGAAAGAAGTAGGCAACATGCAAGATAAGACAGTTATATAAGCAGAGAAAATGGAACTTTAAGAAAGAATCAAAAGGAAATTCTGCCAGTCAAAAATACTGTAATTAATGAAAATGCCTTTGGTGAGCTTGTCAGTAGATGGACAAGGCCAAGGAAAGATTCAGTGACTTGAAGCTAGGTCAACAGAAATTTCCCGAACTGAAATGAAAATAGAAAAAAAAATGAATAAAACAGAACAAGACATCTAATTACTGTGGTACAGTTTAAAAAGGAGAACATACATGCAATGGAAATACCAGAATTAGAAGAAAGAGGAAATGCAGCAGAAAAAAATATTTTAACTAATAATTACTGAGAATTTTACAAAATTAATGATAGGCAACAAATTTAAAAAAATCAATAAGCTCAGAGGATACCCAGAAGGATAAATACCAAAAGGTCTATATCTAGGCATATCATATTCACACTGCAGAAAACCAAAGACAGGGGGGAAGAAAAAAAAAAAAAAACTTGAAGGAAGCTAGGGAAAATAGAACAACTTTACCTATAGAGAAACAGGAGAGGGAGACACTCTTCTCATCAGAATCAATAGTCACTTTAAATCTGAATGGTCTAAATACACCAATAAAAAGACAGTGTTTGTCATATGGGATTCAAGAACAAATCCCAGGGGGCAGTCATGTGGAAACTATGCATCCATATAATTATATATCTTTTAGGTAACTACGTATCTTTTAAATAATATTTTTGAAGCAGTATTTATTCTTTCCTTTTAAGCAATGCAGAAATGTTATTGCTAGTGTGTCTCCATTTACATTGCTTCTGACATCCTTTTGGATTATTTTAGGACCAGGTACAAATGTAGATTTAGTCTTTTACATTTATTACCTGTTGTCCTTTGAAAAAGAAATTAGATCAATATATCTAACCTGCTCTTCTTCCTTCATAACCAAATGGTTCGGAAATTTCATTGAGCTCAAAAAAAGTAATGTAAAAGTAAAATTCTTACTGAATTGGATAAACATAGATACTAATACAAGCATTTATCCATTTGTAATTCTCCACTTTTCTTACAGGGATTTTAAAAATCTCTTTTATGTTTGCTTTTTTATTATTTCATCACTTTTTGTCATTTCTTTTTGCCTGCCTATCTCTCTGACCAAGATGATTTCAAATTTAATCATGCTGATAATAATGTATTTCAAAATGATTTACAGGCAAAAAAGGAAAAGCAACTGCACTGATGTGCAAATGTTATATCCCTCAGGATCTGAGACAGACTATTTCTCAAGAACTGGCCTTTGCTAATTTTTGGCAAGTGTTTGCATATAAAAGTCATGGTGTCACTCTATTATGCTTCTACAGAATTGCTTTGCTGTGATCAAGCACGTAAGAGTCAACTTTTCCTTTTTTTTGCAAAACTACTTTAATAACCTCAAAATGTAACATATGAAATGGTCCCTTGGTGCCCTGAGTTCCTCCCTAAGCATTTCTTTTATTTTCTTTAGTGCCACGTAATAGGAAATTACTCTGTTTCTCTAGGGCTTCATTTTCTAGGCTGTATAAAGCAGTCTATGATTCTATGTGGTAGTGAATAGAATTTAATACTCTGTACTGACCAGAGTCCTTAAAAATGACAAGTGCATTTCATTTTTTCATATTTCTTAATTGAAAGGCTATTCAGGGCAGGGGGAAATGTTGGAGGGGAGGAAAAGAAAGAGACAGAGACAGACACAGAGAAAGGAAGGGAAATTTTAAAAAGAAAGCCTTAGCTTGCTGCTGGTTGAGCTGTACCTTTGCTTCCACATGGCATTGCAAGAGAATCCCAAGGACCTTACTTAGCACTGCCAATTTACTATTGAAAAATACATCCCATTCTATTCAATTTGCACAAAAATAAAATAAAGCCATTCATTTGCTTAATTTTGTTTCAGCTTCCTAAGAATTGGGAAAAGTTATCCAATATGGCTTTCACTGAAGTTAATATTTCAAGCTTTTCCTTTTTTCCTTTTCAATATTTTCCATGGACCCACTCTGCAGTGGTATCTTTAGGAGTTAAGTACAAAGCCACAGAGACATACTGAACATATTGATTACCAAGTAAAATGGTTTCCCTGGCAACCATAACCCAATGAAAGCCCTTAGAACTGCCTTCTTTCACACATGAAGTTTTTTTCTAATGATTACAGACATCACAGATGGCAGAAACAGATACAAAAGTACCTGCTTTAAATGCGTTGTTACAAAAATGAAGCTGATTCAGCAAGAGAGACTCTTCTCTGTTCTGTGGTTAGCTAACATATTTTTAATTTGTAATATATTTTTTCAGTAATTATAAAATGAATTCTTTCCTCCATGCATTATAGTATGTGAATGTATTAGTTGTTTATTACTGCCATAATAAATCAACACACACTTAGTGGCTTAAAATAACAAAAAGTTATTATCTTATAGTTCTGCGGGTTAGAAGTCTGACACGGGTCTCCCTGGACTAAAATCAAGGTGTCAGCAAGTTTGTGTTCCTTTCAGGAGGCTTTAAGAGAGAATGGAGAATCTTTCTCTAAGAGAAATGGAAAATCCATTTCCTTGCCCTTTTCAGTTTCTGCAAAATATCTGCTTTCCTTGGCTCATGGCTCCCTTCTTCTTTTTTTATGCTAGAACCTTCACATCTTGGGTCTTTCTTCCACTGTCACTTCGCAGTCAGTAAAGATTCTTGCTTTAAAGAGTCTTCTGATTATTTTGGGTTCATCTGAATAATCCACAATGTTTCCCCCAGTGCAAGGTCATACCCTTAATCCTCTTCATCATGTCAGCAGATGCCCTTTGGCCATGTAAGGTAACATATTCACCTGTTCCAGGGATTAGGCCTCAGAGAACTTTAGAGAGCCATTATTCTGCCTGCCACAATGAGTCTATTGTCTACCATACTGACGCAAAAAAAAAAGGACACTTCTTAAAATATTGATGTGCAATGCAGCATGCACTTCGAATGGCTTCCTTTAAGTACTGGTGATTATTTCCCATTGATCTAGAGTGGAGATCAGCAAACTTTTTCTGTAAAGGATGGATCTTATATACATTTAGCTTCACCCACCATATAGTCTCTGTTACAACTGCTCAATTCTGCCATGGTAATGTGAAAGCAGCCATTGACAATACATCAAAGAATGAGCTTGGCTGTGTTCCAATAAAAATTTCTATACAAAAACGGGCAGCAGGCCAGATTTGGCCCATGGTCTACAGTTTGCTGACTTGTAAACTAAAGCTATGAAATCTCTAATCCCTTAAGTAAAATCTGAACACATTTTCAGAGCTGAGACCTCTCTTTCTAGATGTAGAAGACAACAAAACTAAAAGTTTATACGTGGCTTCTTTAATCATATAATGAAGAATACAGGCATTCTTCATGATCATGAAGTTTTTGTTGAGTATCATCGGTAGAGAATAAGACTATGAAGAGCTAGAAGACCAAGAGTCAGCCCTCAAAGAGCTTGTAACACAATTAGATAGGTGACACTCATTGAAAGATAATAACATATTTTTTATCTACATACGTAATTGTGTACATTATTTAACTTCCAAAAATGTCTTAAAATTGTATATTGGGAGTTCCAACTCTGGTAATGGAAAAGAACTTTTTATGGAACTTACCTCCCTGAAGACAACAATGATAAACTCTGGACAAAATACTTTATTTTATTTTTAAGATTTATTTACTTATTTATTTATTTGTCAGAGAGAGAGCACAAGCAGGAAGAGTGGCAGACAGAGGCAGAGAGAGAAGCAGGCTCCCCGCAGGACAAGGAGTCTCATTCAGGACTCAATCCCAGGACCTCGGGATCATGACCTGAGCTGACGGCAGCAGCTCAACCAGCTAAGCCACCCAGGCATCCCTGGACAAAATATTTTAAAAAATAAACAACCATACGTTGACAGTGGAGATTGACTAATAACACACCAGCAAACATTTGTTACAAGAAATACTACCTAGATATTCTTCACGTGGAAAAGAAATGACAACAGATGAAAGCTAAGATCTATAGGGAGAGATAAAGGGTGTTCAAAGTACTAATCATATGGGTAAATACATAAGACTTTCTCTTGTTCTTTTTGTCTATGTATATATGTATGCACATTTAGTATGTGTGATTCCCTGTACATACTCATGTCTTTTTAAGTATATTTAAAAGCCATAAGAATGTTTAAAGCAAAAATAAAAGAGGGGCTAACACTGTACCATGAATTTCTAATGTATTTGATGTAAGATACACAACAAAAGTACCACTTAGGATGGAGAATAATAACTGATGCATGATCCTTACACTTTACATGAAGGGATACAATATTAGCCCTAAGTAATAAATTAAGTATCTATATTGTAATTGCTAGGACACACACACACACACACACACACACACACACTATAAAGAGGCATAGCTACAAAGCCAATACAGGAATTATAATGAAACACTAAAAAGTATTTAATAGGGGTGCCTGGGTGGCTCAGTGGGTTAAAGCCTCTGCCTTCGGCTCAGGTCATGATCTCAGGGTCCTGGGATCGAGACCCACATCATGCTCTCTGCTTGGCGGGGAGACTGCTTCCTCCTCTCTCTCTCTGCCTGCCTCTGCCTACTTGTGATCTCTGTCTGTCAAATAAATAAATAAAATCTTTTTTTAAAAATGTATTTAATAAAGGAAAAGAAGGCAGCAAAAGAAAAATAAATGAACATAAACCTGTTGGGACAAAGAGGAATGAATAGCAAAATGTATAGACCTAAATCCAAACATATCAATAATTATTAAATATAAATGAATTAAAGACTCCCAATAAGAAGCCTAATCACACCTTAAATGTAAAGGCAACCTATATGTAAGTGCATAGATTGGAAGTAAAAAGACAGTGATATCCCATGAAAAGTAACAACATAAGAAATCTGAGTGGCTATGCTAATGCCAGAAGAAAAATGACATCAATACAAAAATTATTACCAGACATTAAGGGGGACAGTTCATAATGAGACAAGCTTAATTCACCAGAATGACATAATGATTATAAAGTTTGTGTGATAGTTGAAGAGTTTAATAAATCACAAAGCAAACACTGACAGAATTCAATGGAGAAACAAAAAATCCATACTCATAGATTGGATGAGTTAATATTGTTAAATACTACTTCTCCAAAAATTGACCTATAGAGTCAATGAAAACTCAACTAAAATCCCAACAGAATATTTTTGGTAGATAATTAACAGTTGACTTCAAAATTTATATGGAAATGTTCAGGACATAAAATAGCCAAATAATCTTGGGGAAATAAAATGAAAATATTTGGAAGATTTCACTACCATATTTCAAGAGTTATTATAAAACTATAGTAATCTTAATAGTGTGGTGACAATATAGGATTGATAAATAGATTAATATAGGGGTGCCTGAGTGGCTCAGTCAGTTAAGCATCTTTCTTCAGCTCAGGTCATCCCAGGGTTCTGAGATAGAGCCCCACATCAGCCTCCCTACTCAGCGAGGAGTCTGCCTCTCCCTCTGCCTACCATTCCCCCTGCTTGTGCACTCACTCTCTCTCTCTCTGTCAAATAAATAAATAAGTAAAACCTTTTGAAAATATAAATAGACTGATAGAATAGACCCATTCTTATAAGATCAAGTGATTTTTTTTTAACCAAGGAACCAAATTAATATAATAGAAAAAGGAAAGTCTTTTCAACAAATTCTGATAGAACAACTTGGCTGAAATTAATTCAAGATGGATCATAGAACTAAAAATAAACTGAAAATTTTATAGAAACTTCTGGAAGAAAACATAGGGAACTATCTTCACAAACTTGGGATGGGGAAAATTTCTTACGATCTAGAAAACATTCTCCATAAAAGAAAAAAATGGTAAAATGTATTTCATCAAACCTAAAAATTCTGCTTATCAAAAAGTACTGTCAAGAAAATGAATATGTAGGTCACACTAGAAAAAGTATTGCATATATACATATTATATATGTTTATGCATTAGATATATATAATTTATAATTTTTATAATTTATAATTTATAACATATTATATGTAAGTATATAAAATATATGTCCAGAATATTTAAAGAACTCTTACCACTTTGTAATGACAAGACAACTCCAAAAAATAAGGTAAGGGGAAGAGAGATCTTCAAATGACATTTTAAAATGGAATGTATACAAAAGTCCAATACACACATGAAGAAGAGTTTGGCATTGGTAACCATCTAGGAAATGCAAATTTAATGCCACTACCACCCACTAAAATGGCTAAATTTTTTTTAAAGATTTTATTTATTTATTTGACAGAGAGAGAGACAGTGAGAGAGGGAATACAAGCAGGGGGAGTGGGAGACAGAGTAGCAGGCTTCCCGCTGAGCAGGGAGCCCGATGCGGGGCTCAATCCCAGGACCCCAGGATCATGACGTGAGCTGAAGGCAGACACTTAACAACTGAGCCTCAATGGCAAAGTTTTTTAAAAGAGATTTTATTTATTTTACAGAGAGAGTGAGCACAAGCAGGTGGAGCAACAGGCAGAGGGAGAGGGAGAAGCAGACTCTGTCTAAGCAGAGACCCCAACACTGGGCTCAGTTGCAGAACCCTGGGATCATGACCTAAGCAGAAGGCAGACACTTAACCAACTGAGCCACTCAGGTGACCATAAAATGGCTAGATTTTTAAAAACAAAAACCCTTGAGTACAACTCCAAATATTGGTAAGGATGTGCAGTGCCTGGAACTCAAATACCTTGCTGAGAAAATGGTAGAACCATTCTGGAAAAAGATTTGGCAGTTTATTATGAAGTCAAATGTTTACCTGCCCTGTCAACTAGAAGTTTCAGTCCTAGGTATTACTTAAAGGAATGAAAATATTTATCTGTTTCAAAATGCTCATAGCCATTTACTTGTAATAACTCCAAGCAGGAAATATTCATCCACAGAAGCATGGATAAACACTTTGAGGTATATCATACAATGTAATGCTGCTTAACAATAAATAGGAATGAACAATTCAATGGATGAATGAAAAACATGGTTGAATCTCACAAAAAAACCATGAATGAAGGAAACTTGACATGAAAGAGTACCTACTATATAATATTGTTTATAGAAAGTTCTAGAATAGACAAAACTCATCAGTGTCTAAAAATATGAGGAAAATGTTGGCTCGGGGGGACAGGGTGGCTTCTGTGGAGCTCAGTCAGCTAAGCCACCAACTCTTGATTTCGACTCAGGTCATGGTCTCATGATGTGGGATCCAGCCTCGCTCAGCATGGAATCTGCTTGTCCCTCTCCCTCCACCCACTTGCCCTCTTTCTCTCTCAAATAAGTATAAAAAAAACAATGTTGGCTCTGGGAAGGGAAGATTCACCTAAAAGTAGCACAACAGAATTTTCTAAGGTAATGGAAATGTCCTATTTGTAGATAGAGTATTACAGGTGGATGCATTTATTAAACTAATCAAACTGTGCACTTAATATTCATGTATATAATTACACATAAATTTTATGCTAAAGAAAGCCCAGTAAACAAAAATTATACTCTAGTTAGTAAGTTCGCTTTCCACACTGGGTATCGTGAGCAATTTGGAAACTATTTTCTGCTTATCATAGGAATGAGCAAAGGAGTGACTATATAAAATGATGGAAGTCATTTCCCACCACTGAAGAAGAGAGTTACAAATATAAAAAGGCAAGGACTAGAATTTATCCTCTGGTGTTTTATTATTGTAATGGAATTGGATGTATCAGTAGGAACTTTTACTCCTAAATTCATGTAAAATGTTGTCTTATTTTTTTCTTTTCCTTTCCTTCATCTGTCTCCATCCCCTTCTCCTCACCCACTCCTCCTTGATTCTCTCTCTCTGTATATGTATGTATATACATGCATACTTCCTAGCTGTCTTCTCAGAAAGACAGTATTATTTTTTTTTCTTCTGTAAGTAATTGTAACATCAAAGTAATAAGCACACCTGACCCCTAGATTTTGGTTTCTAAATACCATTACCCACTTAAAGAGGCCAGCCTTTCTAGGAGAAAGGTTTGATTCCACAATTGACAGGGAAACAGGATGAAATGGCAAGAGCTTGAGTCAGAAACAAAGTATCATGGTCAGGTTTGAGTATCAACTGGTAAGAATCCACAGTTAGACATAAGCAGGAGGATAACAGAAGGACAACTTCTAGAGACCACAGTTCCCTCTCCCCCTCCATCTCCCTTAGACCAACTCCTTTTGTAACTTAGCATAGACTGATAAGCAGAAGACACACTCTATGGGGAGGCTCCAACTTTGGAACAGGTGCACTTAAGACATGCCTTGTCTGTTAGTAACCTTGAGTCTATCATAATATTATTTTAATACTATTTGCACTGCAGTTTGGGGCCCCCCACCTCCAGTAACTTGTGCTTAGTCCTTGAAGGAAGACGACTAATACAAACTTGCTCAAAGGTTTGGAGTGGAGGAAACCAAGGCAAATCTAAGAGTATAACTATAACTATGAGATGGGAAAGAGGAGACCAAATAAATCCTGGTGCAAGGGCACAATGAGGAACTTAACGTGCTGCCATCCATCCTTGGGTGAACCTGCTTCAGTCTCTGGAGTGTACTGTCACCTTCTCCTCAATAAAAAGAAGAAAAAATTTGCTACTTCAATTCTATAGAAGCTCTAGCCTGAATTCTTTCCTTGGAGAAGACGAGACTGGAGGAGTTCTGCAACTCAGCCCCCTGTAAAAAAGCCAGACTCTAGCCCCAGCAACAAAACCAAACATTAGTCAAAGTTTTGTGGAGAAGGTATTTTGTAGATGTGATTAACATCTATAACCAGTTGACTTTAAAAGGAGATTATTCAGGATAATCTGCATGGGCCTGAACCAGTTAGTTAAGAGGCCTTTAAGACCTAAACTGAGGTTTCCCTGCAAAGGAAGAAATTCTCCTGGGGGCTGCAGTTTCAGAGCCTGCATAAGAGTTTTCAGTCTTCCCAGGGTCTCTGCAGATTGCGGATTTGCCTAGGCAGCCCTGCAGTCATATAAGTCAATTCTTTGCAATAAATCACCTATCTATCTATCTATCATTTCCTAGTGGTTCTGTCTCTCTGGCGGAGCCCTAACTGACAGAGTCAGGAAGTACAAAATTATGGCAACATAACAAAAAGATACAGCAGCTAGCTTGAAGGGGCTTCTACTTACCCCAAATGAAAATACAGGACATCCAAACAAATAATGGGTTAAGAAAATAGGACTCTATGTGTCTATACTAACATAAATAAATGAATAAACATAAATAAGTGGAAAGATGGGAACAACTTTTCTTTCAGGAGAATGCCAACTACCCAATGAAGAAGGAATGGTGTAGCTAGAAAATCATCAATGGATGCTAAAACTCTAAAGGTTGGTGAGGAGCAAGATATGTATATAGTGTCCAAGTATCTCTTCACGGATTATTAATTGTAGAGAAAAAATCATAACTTTATGGTGAAGAATCATGGACTACATTTTCTAAATTAAAGGATTAAAGTTAATACCTTCATTATTGGGACAAACCAAACTCCTATGCCCTGTGATAGAACATGCTCAGAAGGACACATCACTTCTGTGGGATCCCTGACAATATGAATTTAATCTAATCATGAAGAAATAGACCAACCTCCAAAATGAGAAAGAGTCTATAAAATAAAAGTCTGTTCTTCTTAAAATGGCAATGTCCATAAAGATTTTTAAAAGGCTGAGGGATTGTTTGGGGATAAAAGAGACGAATTAGCATAACAACAAAGTATAATCTGTAATCCTGGATTACATCCTGCATGAGAAAATAAAATTAGCTACAAAGAACATTATTGGGAAAATTGACAGTTTTGTCTGTGGGTCAGATAATAGTAGTGTATCAGTGTTAAATTTCCCAACTTTGATAACTGTACTGTGGTTATATAGGATAATATCCTTGTTTTGGGGAAATACAGTTTGAAATATTTAGGAGCAAAAAAA
Source organism: Enhydra lutris kenyoni (assembly GCF_002288905.1). Taxonomy (NCBI): domain Eukaryota; kingdom Metazoa; phylum Chordata; class Mammalia; order Carnivora; family Mustelidae; genus Enhydra; species Enhydra lutris. The sequence goes on along the minus strand of NW_019154125.1, from coordinate 8,297,692 downwards.
CCTTGATGTTTCCATATTACCAAAGGCTCAGAAAAATATGCAAATATAAACAAACATACAGTGGGAGAATAATAAATCAAATGCGACAAAAGGTAAATAATTGGAGAAATTGACAAAAGGAAGCTCCAAACACTATTCCTGCAACCTGTCCAAAAATTTGAAACTATCACAAAATAAAAAGTTACCAAAAAACAAAACATATGTAAAGGAAACTATGGTACCAAGATTGCATTTTGCAATGATAATGAAATGGGTATGAAGAAAATAGAAAGACTTCAGGTATTATTTCCATTGAAAAGCAGTCAATAAGATTAAAGGTCAACAGCTAAGACAAATCTGGTTTTTACATGATTCCTCATTGCTGTAGGTTAACTGGAACATGAGACTACAATTTTGTTTCACAACTCTGCGAATCTTTCCTGGTATTTTTTTCATTTTTCTTTTCTGCTTTCCAGTCTCTTATGTCTGGAATTCTCCAAACCATGGTTCCAACTGGATCATTCTCAACAAATTGTATAGGGTCAAAGAATTATCTGTTTTCATAAACCTCAACAGAAGGTAATCAAATATTTATCATAGCTTAGCTAAATAGCAGAATATCCAACAGGGGAAAACACCTTTTCAGCTGGGCCTCATGTTTTCCTGAGTGGCTTCACATAATGTAGCCTAAATAATTTTAGAAGAAATTCATCTCAATTGAGTAAGTAGATGATAGCAGGCTTATTTTATTGGCAAGGAGTCACTATAATTGGACTTTGAGAAAGGGGGGAAAAAAAGCCATGATTATATCGCTTTGTTGTTGAATTGGTGAGAAGGGGGATGGACTTAAATTGATAATGTGAGTTGAACTTTTCCCATTTGTAGAGACCTCTATTGTTGAAATAAGTGGGTTGTATGTGGTTTTTGTTTATTTCTTCCCCCAACCCTGGGTTCTCCAATCCCAAATAATTTTTTCCCCAAAGCTGCAATTACTGAGATTACAAATAATGTGAAGCATCACAGATGGTCCTGGCATGTTTCCAACACATAATCACCTGTCGTGCGCACTAATTCCTGCTATGATTAAACCCCTTTATTCACAGTAGGGTCTGACAGCTCTATTGTTTAAAATGTCACCCATTAATAGAACAGGCATGAGCTTGTCTGTACTCTAACTAGTATCCGTGCATATTTTCTATGTCAGCCTCAGTTAAGCTGTTATACCATGTATTTGATGAGTCATCACTTTTCCTGGAGCCATGTATTATCAATGAAAGACTAAAGATACGGGAGACCACAGCTTAGTTAGATATGGATAGATTGATATGGATTCAAATAAAGTCTTCTAGAAAACATTAAAAACAGAATTTAATAGGCTCCAGACTAATAAAGTAAACACATAATTGTCTTGTTTCTTTTAAGATATATACACAAAAAAAGAAAATGCTAGGGCTTAAATATGACAATAATGGCATTTTCCCTTGTTTTAGAAAAACAAGCTTATGGCTAAATCTGAAAAATTTGCCACTTGAAATATATGTTCAATATATGTTAAATATATATGTTGAACATATTTCCAATGTATTACTAATAATAAACACAATCTTTTCAAAAATTTTTATTTTTTCTGTGAAAACCCAACTCCGAATACTAATTAATGGGCAAATCAGATAACAGAGACACAGAGCATCTTCAACTAAAAGAAAAACCAAATACATTCTATAGATGACCTTGAAAAATGGAAAATTACAAGTGCTTATTCTGTTGTTTGAACTGGAAATCTTGTGTGATCTTAAAAAGCTCCATTGAGAAAAATTGGCACAGTTCTAAAGTGACCCAAATGGAGATGCCAGGAAGAATAAGGAAAGCTTTGTGTTAATGCTTAAGTTCCATCTCCCAACTATATCGTATTCAAATTCACGCATGCTTTGCTAATATCTTTCACCTGCTCCGGTTTGCATTTGTGATTACAACTAGATTCCTCCAGCCCTCAATCAAATAGCAGTCTCGTTCTGTTTCTACAACCCACAGAGACCATGCAATCATGTCTGCAGTCATTTCTGTTTTTTAATGTTTGCCTGAAGTTTGATCACAGACCACAGCAAGTTACAGTGATTGTGCAGAGACCCATCTGAGATGAATGCCTTTCCCAGATATATCTCTTCCACCAGCTGCAAAGATTGATTGAGAGAGATATAAGAGAGAGAGAAAGGGAGAGAAAGATGGTAGGTAGAGATAGAGACATAGGTAGGTAGATATAGATACATAGATATAGTTGATAGATAAATAAGTAGACACATAGATAGAATCAATATTCCTAACTCCAACATTTCCAGCTTATGATTTATGTGCAGAGCTCTTCTGATTTTCACCTCAAGATCTTCACTTGTTCAATTTTATTACCAAGTCCTAACCTTTGTCTTACATATGTGAGGATGTTATCCCTATTGGATCAAAGAACTTGAAAGGTCAGTCAAAAGTTATCAACCCAACCAATAGGAAGTAAAATATGTACATTAAAAAAAACCTGATTGTTGTGTCCTTGAGTCAACCTCTTAGTGAGGGAGAGGAAGAACTGCTCGAAAGGAGAGCCTCTGGCAATCTTACCAGAAACGCTTTAAAAAGAATCAATACTCTGGGGACAAGATTTTTAAGGGAAGAGGATTCTAAATATTCCACCCTTTGCTCCCCACAATAAAAAGCTGTCTGACGTGGTGTGCTTTTGTTCCAAAGCACATAGATGCGTGGGCGTGGAGAGAGCTAGGTTCTGTCCTGCACCAGTTTCCCCCTTTCTCTCCTTCTCCTGGATGAAATCCCAACATGCTGCCGAGGGGCAACTCCTTTGAGGACAGACACATTTCATCACTGACAGAAATTAGGCAAATATGTAGATAGCAGAACAAATTGGTACTTAGACTCTGCCATATTTCTAAAAATAACCACAGTAACAATTACCCCTGAAACCGCTCATTAAAATGTCTAAAACTCTTTCAAAAATAATAGTTAGGAATGCTATTGAATCATCAATTATTTTTGAAAGGCACTTGTTAATTGCCATAAAACCTCCCCTTGTTAATATAATTTATTGCAGATATGTAGTCTGTTACAGATGTAATATAATTTTTTACATAATTTTGGGGAAAATGCATACAAATCTAATCTTGTAAACTGTATAACATTTTAAATATGCTTGGAGAGCTTTCTATCTAAAAAAAAAAAAAGCCCACACTGTGTCCATTTGAAAGTGAGAGCAAGAATGTAATACTGCAAATAAAAATATCCTACTTCACCTTCTCCATACTTTAAATATCTTACTCTTCAGAATTTCTTAAAACTAGTTACACTTACACAACATAGTATATTCTCGTAAGGATGCATGTTTGTATTGCATATTTATGCAGTATTGTCACTTACTAGAATCTCATAATGAGGTACACCAATTTAGATATATTCCTAGTCAGGTTATATTTCCCTGCACATAGCAACTAAATATGCTATGTATGCAGATTTTAAAAGTGATATGGCTTGAGGCATTTTAAAAATTTTTAGGAGCTCTGGAGTCGCTATATTTGATTTCCACCTCTTTCAGTAGCTTTGGGAAAGTTGCTTATACACTTTAAGACTCAGTTTCCACAACTGCAAAATAAGCAATAGTAACAAGCCTATCCTCAAGGACTTATAGCCTGTAAAAGCACTTTTGCATCAGACAAATTGATCAAGATTGTAATAGTCCCATGACAGTCAGCTCTTGCTGAGATAATGCTGTGTAACAATTTCAAAATCTGAGAGACTTATAAGAACAACAATATGTCAATCAGGTTACATATCAGGAGCTGGTTGACTGCAGCTCTGTGGGTCTGAGTCTATGTTGCAGGCAGCAGGTAGATGATGGGTCAGCTCTACATCTCTGCTTACAATAATGCAATTTACTATAAATGCCCAGTGACAGAAACAGCTTAATATAATTTGGTGAAAAGGGGGAATTTGCTGAAAGAGACCATTGATTAAAGAAAAGGATGAATAAGTAAGTCATGAAATAGACACATACCTGTGCTTCAAGAACAATGGAAAACAAAGTCTTGATACAGCTACACTTCTGTTCTCTCTCCCACCAATGGGTGTTGGCTTCATTTGTTTGTTCTCAACAAAGATTAAATTCCATCATGTAGCAAAAACATGGTTGTCTCTGGCTCTTGACTCCATTTTTCCCCCAAAATGAGTAATTCTCTATCTTTACCACTTCTGGTTACAGAAATCCTGAAGAAGGATACTGAACAAATCAGGTGTCTGTGTTTTGGCCCAGCCTGAATCAGATGCCCCATTAACTATCAGCCTGAGCTGGGGTCATTTTCCACAGGACCACATGAGGGTGAAAGCTGGTGTGGGGGCAAAACAAATGTTCACCATACCAGGACATATTACGTGGATGTATTTAAGAGTTGAAAATTATTTATAGAAGAGATAGTATTTTGCTTTAAACACTTAAATATATTTTTTTTGGAGCATATCAGTTCTATTGAGTAATTTTCAGTAATACAAGTTTACATTTCCATATACAATTCTGAATGACCTTTAGAGACCAGCGTCCCTAAAGCAATCTGCCTTATCTGTAAGATGCATATGAATGCAATGAGTTAATACATACAAAGTGCTAGAACCTTGCTTGGTCCATAGTGAATGCTCAGTAAATGTTTATTTTTTAATTGATCTAGATTGATGTATAAGTGAAAGTGTGTGTGTATAACTATGTAAAAAACATATATTTTAGATGTGTAAGGGAAAAAACATATAAGGGAAAATGGCCCTTTCACAAAGCAGAAGGCCATGATGAGATATTATTTTGTGCTATATTACAGCAGTATTTCCTGGACCACATTTCTTCTTAATGGCTAAGCAACAAACAAGGTGCAAACAGATGGTTATTCTGCTGAGGGTCCAGATGGCCTCTCTATAGTCCTACCGTGGGCAGCTTCTAGGTTCACCTTGAAATGTGTACACCAATGTATTTCTCTTGGTGATGCAATGACTTGAGAGCACTACGAGAGTCTGCCAGGTGCATGGTGGTGAGGATACCACAAGAAGAGGACTGGAGTATCACTCGACCCTCCACATTCCATGTGTGCCATCCTCAGATGAATTAAGGTAATGCCGTCTCATAATTTTCAAAGTATCTACCATCTATCTGACCCCACTGAAATATTTTTGAAGTGATTGTTTTTTAACTAAGATATATCAAGAGATATAGAAGAGAACTATTAGTTCCCATAGAGGGGAAATATGGGGAAATTTCTAAGGTCTTTGTAAGAAGTCAGTGTTTCACAAAACAGAGGATCGTAGAGGAAGGGAGGGAAAAATAAAACAAGATGAAATCAGAGAGGGAGACAAACCATAAGAGACTCTTAATCATAGGAAACAAACTGAGGGTTGCTGGAGGGGGAGATAGAGGGATGGAGTAACTGATGATAGACATTAAAGAGGGCATGTTATATAGTGAGCACTAGGTATAAGACTGATGAATCTCTGACCTCTACTTCTGAAACTAATAATACATTATATAGTAATTAATTAAATTTAAATTTTAAAAATGAAATTTAAAAAAAGAAGTGAGTGTTTTAAATTCCTGACAGCTTTTCATTATTTAGAAAAATTCCAGTGGCATTTTAATGGTATTCTTCTGGCCGTTGGTGGGGGAAATAGCTTCTCAATGGAGAAGACAGCATATTAAAGCAATTCATGAAGCTGTGTTTTTGCATATTACCTGAATGATGTCAGTAGTTACTCTGAGATTATTTACATATTTTTGATTTCATATATGGAAATAGGAAAGTTGCAACAAATAAGTTGGGATGAACAGGATAGCTGTAGAGCATAGTGGGAAAGAGTAAGGACTTCAGCATAATTAAAAATAGGTATGATTCTGGGCACCTGGGTGGCTCAGTGGGTTGGGCCGCTGCCTTCGGCTCAGGTCGTGATCTCAGGGTCCTGGGATCGAGTCCCGCATTGGGCTCTCTGCTCAGCAGGGAGCCTGCTTCCCTCTCTCTCTCTCTCTCTGCCTGCCTCTCTGTCTACTTGTGATCTCTCTCTGTCAAATAAATAAATAAAATCTTTAAAAAAAATAGGTATGATTCTTAAATCCACTACTTTAAAAAAATTCATTTTTGCTTATTTTGACACCAAGCAGTTTTTTGTTTTGATGATTTGCTAAAATTTTTGAAAACTTGTGGACATAACCAACACTGAATGGTACAATATATGGCTGTATGCCCTGCTATTGTAAGCATCTCTTAAACATACGGATATTTTCACTCAATCACAATGCCCACAGGAACCCTCACAAAAGCAACAATTCCTTGATATCATTTAACATGGACTCCTATGTTTCCACAGAAATCTCAAAATGTCTTTTTTCACATCACAATCAAAAAAGCCCACATGTTACATTTGATTGCTACATGTTTTTTTAAATTCGTTTATAGAATTTACAGTAAAAAAATTAAGAATAATTTACAGTAAAATTCACCATTTTTGTGTGCTGTTTTATGAGTTTAGACAAATGTCTCAATTTGTGTAACCACTACCGTAAGATACTGACAGTTTCATCACTACCCAAAAATTCCCGTGGGCTGCCCCACCATAGTGACAATTTCTTCAACAGCTATTGACAATATATTCTCCACCCCTATAATTTTGTCTTTGCTAGTCTGTCATATAATACTGGGTAGTATTCCATTGCTTATGTATACCACAACTTGTTTATCCATGAACTAGCTAAAAGACATTGGGTTGTTTCCAGTGTGTGGGGGGGGCAGTTATAAATAAAGCTGTTAAAAACTTTCATATGTAGGTTTTATGTGACTATTTTAATCTCTCTTGGGTGAATACTTACGAGAAGGGTTGAATCATAAGGTGAGATCATGTTCAACTTTGTAAGAAATGGCCAAACTATTTTTCCAAAGTAGCTATGTTATTTTGTATTCCCAACAGATGTGTAGGAATGTTCTAGTGACAGCACTGTTGCCAGCATTTTGTGTTGTCGCCGTTGATTATTGTACTCATTCTGAGAGGTGCATAGAGTTACATCTTTGTGGTTTTAATTTGCATGTCCCCAAGGACTAAGTACGTTGAGGATGCGTCTATGTACTTATTTGTCTACTATATATTTTCTTTAGTAAAATGTCTGGCCCAGGGCAGACACCAAACAAGGGTTATTCTGGCACTGGGACAGTGGTTTATATGGAATTCAGTTCTCAAACACTTCGCTATGTGTACTTGGTCTGTGACACATATATAGCTCACGGAAGACCCTGGGACTTATATCAGTTCATACACAGAATTGGGGAGGGGTGCTCTTTTCCAGCTCTCTGCAATCTGGGATTTGTCCTACAATCTCTGGCTCCATGCTATCTTTCCTAGTCCTCTCTCCAGAAAGAGAGACTTCTCAGAGTTTAGCCTCCTACACAGAAACAGAGTTCCACACAGTGGAAGCTGTCCATGTCATGCATCATGATTCAGGTTTTGACTTTTGTCCCTAGTCCACTGTTTTTTATTTTTCAAGATCTTCATGTAGCTGCTTTTTATATTCTGTTCAGTGTTTAGATGTGATCAGTGGTAGAGATGGGCTGTTGTCAGTTTCACCGAACTTAGCCAACACTACAAGTCACCTCGAGTCTCTAAATCCAGAAAGTTCTCCCTCTCTTTTTCACTGTGCTGTTGGCTTTTTGAAGAAGCTGGATCAGTATATCTGGATCATGTTCCCCAGTGGCTTTCTGTACTTCTACATATTGTTATCAACATTCTTTCCTGCATTTATTTTCAGTAAACTAGATACTGGCTCCAAAGACTAAGATTAGCTGTGAGACTATGGACAAGTTCATTTAGGTCTCTGGGCCTCAGTCTCTTCCCCTGAAGGTATGAGAGTAGTAGTTACTGCATAGAATTGCTATAAGGAGTAAATGGAATAGGACATGTAAAGGGCTTAACGAGATTTCTAAAACAGAGCCATATATATTATACAGAACCCTGAATCTACTGATTCAACCAAACAGATTTGCTTTTACTCAAGGAACTAGAAGTGCAAAGGTACACAAGCCAAGGCCAAGAGCACTGCCTAAGAATACTACATTGGACCCAGCCCCATCTAGCTCCTGCCTCATCACTTTCTTGTAGAAAAGAGCCTCTGTGTGTCTGCCCCTGGCTTGTTAATTCCTTCACTGCCAGTTGAGGCCCATCAACACAAAAAAAGACTACTAGTACCAAACTCAAAATTTTACACATGGAATTATTTTAAAGATTGTCCAAATGAGTAGATTGTTAGCCACTTCGAGCCTGCGTGCTTTGCATACTTCACAAAGCCTCACTTCACATCTACTAACAATGGAATGTATAGAGCCTTGTGGTTGTAAGACCTCTAGCTATTACGGCCCTTGGGGGCTTTCTGACCCACAGACTCCCCACCAAGCTGCTGGGGGACATCAGCTGGGCACATAAGAACCCCCTCCCATCCTCATCTCCTCTGGGAGTCTCCTTGTCCTCCTACCCCATCTGGGTACTGGCCCCTTCTCACAGTGAGCTTCTGGACAGCCCCATGTTGTGAACCCATCTTGTGCAACCCCATCCAAGCACAGCTCAATCAGGCGTGTTGTGCATCACTGTGACAGGTGGCCATAGCTTTTTTCTTAATCTGCTCCAAAATCCCTCAAACTGTGGCTACTCTTAGGGTATAGCTTTCATTCACATGCCCACAGGATAACTGCTTCTCTTCCTGAAGGACATGGGTCATCTGACTTGATCATTGATTTATCAAGAAAATGAGTTTACAACTGCCACTGAAATGTAAGTAGTCTCACTTATATCTTGTTATCCAAAACAGCAGAAGAATCTGGAGAGGTGAGCATTTAAACTGCAAGCTTCTATATCCTTAGCAAAGTCAGTTTTCTGTAGGGAGGGAACAAGAGGAGGAGAAGGGGTGTTACCTAGATAATAGGCAGGGCTGGTCATCCAGACCAGAAGCTTTTTTTGGTATTTAAAGAGAGGCATCAAGCTACCAGCAAGGACATGCTCCATATGTTAGAAAAGAATAAAGTGCTGGTTTCCTTATCACACATGTGAAAACTTCACCACACTTCACATACAGCTGGTTCAATTTCTAGGTCTTTGCATGTGGCAAACAAGCATCATTTTGTACTTTTATTTGATTTCCCAAATTGTTTACAACTATAGTTATTTTCCTGTGAAAAAGAGTGGCTGGAGGAGAAGACATTTTTTTCTACCAGAATTGTAGCTTCTCATACAGGCGTGATGGAATTAGATGGTACTTGTGGAAATGGGGCAAAATCACAAATGTAAGTACACAAGCAAATATGAGATTTTCTTCTTTCATCTTTCCTTTTTGCCTGGAGATAGATATTCGTAAAAACTGCAGGAATTAGAAGGAAGAGTTAGGGCTTGAACCTATTCTCTATCACTTGGGTTCCAGTGAACAGAACATGCCCAAATTCAAGACTCCATATTCAAATCATTTTCGATATGGAACTTTCTGTAGAAAATAGAGCAAACAAAAGAAATTTTTGCTTGTTTTTTGTTTTACCAAATGAGAGGTCTACGTTTTCTTTTCTTCTTTAAATTGAGGTAAAGTTTACCACATTTAAATGTGTATTTTGATAAAATTTGTAATTCTAAACAGTTGCATAACTACCACCAAAATCACTTATACAACATTTCTCTCTACCTAAACCTTTTCATCTTGTCCTTTGTCAGTTAATTCCCTCTTCTCCCACCCAGCCCATGAAATCACCTTAGCTTTGTTGTTTTTGGAATTTAATATTTATAGAATCATCCATTATGTAGTTTGTTGTGTTTAACTTTTCTCACTTAGCAAAATGGTTTCAAGAGCCGTTCATGTTTTTTGTATTAGTATTTTTGTTGTTCCACATTTGGATATACTAGACTTTGCTTATCCATTCATTAGCTGAATATTTGGACTGCTTCCAGGTTTTTGTTATTATGAATAATGCTGCTCTGAACTTATTTACTTACATACATGTCTTTGTGTGAACATATGTTTTTATTTCTCTTAAGCAATGCCTAGAAGTGGAGTTGTGGGGTTGGTAGCATATTTATGTTTGAATTTATAAGATGCCGCCATATTGTTTTCCAAAGCATGTGAACCTATTTTGCATTCCCACCAGCAATGTGTGAAGTCTACTTGCTACACATCCTCACCCATACTTGGTATTATTAGGCTTCTTGACCTTTGCTACTCTAGTGGGTATATGGTAGTATCTCACTATTTTTGTAAGTTTCATTTCTCTGATGACTAATGATGTTGAGCATATTCTTATGTGTTTAAATATCCATTGATATATCATCTTTTATAATGTGTCTATTCAAATATTTGGTCTATTTTCTATTGGATTATTAGTCTTATTATTGAATTATAAGAATTCTTGATGTATTCTGGATAAACCCCTGTCAAACATATGTTTCACAATTATTTTTCTGAATATGACTTTTCCCCTTCATTTATATCTTTCAAAGAGAAAGTGATTTCATCTTAATGAAGTCCATTTTACAATTTTTGTGTGTGTTATAGTTTGGGCTTTTTATACCTGTTTAAGAAATCTTTGTCTAACATAATACCACCTAGATTTCTTCCTATGTTTTGTTTTTGAAGGTTTATCATTTAGGTCTTATATTTAGATGATACATTCTGAGTTAATTTGAGCGTGTAGTTTGATTCAGTGATCAAAGATTACTTTTTTCCCCAAACAGAGATCCAGGCGTTCAAGCAACATTTTTTTGAAAAACAAAATTATCTTTTTCTCATTGAATCTGGCATTTTTTTTAATTGACCACAAAAGTTTATTTTGGGATTTTCTATTCTGTCCCATTTATTTGTATGTCTAGCCATACACTTGAACATACTATCTTGATCACTGTACGTTTATAGTAAGACTTAAATTAGGTAATGTTTAAGTTCACTTTTTCTTCTTTACTGAAATTATTTTGGCTATTCTGGGTCTCTTTCCTTTCCATATAAATTTAGAATTATCTTGTCATTCTGTTTCAAAAGCAGCCAGTTAAGATTTTGATTGGAATTACATCAAATCTACAGGTCTACTTAGGGAAGATTACTACCTTAACAATGTCAAACCTTCCAATCCAATCCATAAACCTGGTGTACCTTTCCATTAAGGTCTATTTTAGTTTCCCTATGCAAATAATTCTAGTTTTTGTATAAAGGCCCTGTGTGTCTTTCTTTAAATATATTCCTAAATACATTTGATGCTATTGGAAATGAAGTGGTTTTTTTTAATTATTTCATTTTTAATTGATGTTATATCTAGAATTTCAACTGCTTTTTATATATTGGCTTTGTATCCTGCAACCTTGCTAAATTCACTTATTAGTTCTAATAGCCTTTTTGTAGATTCCTGTCCTCTGCAAATAAGAAAATTTTTACTGCTTCCTTTCTCATCTATAGGCCTTTTTTTTTTTACTTTTTCTTATTTTACTGCACTGGCCAGGATCTCCAGTGCAATGTTAAATAGTAGTGTTGAAAATCAAAATATTTGCTATGTTTTTAATCTTGAAAACATTAAGTCTTTCATCACTAAGTATATTAGTTGTAGATTTTTTTTTGCATACCCTTAGTCATATTGAGGAAGTTCATATCTATTTCTAGTTTGGTCCATGTTTTTGCTGTTAAATTTTATCAGATGCTTTTTCTATATCTATTGGAATAATTATATTTTTGATATTTATTCTATTAATATAGTAGATTTACATTGTTTAAATATTGAACAAGCCTTGCATTTCCAGGATAAATTCTACTTGTTCATGATGTATCATCCATATATATATATATATATATATATAGATATATATATATATATCTATATATATATATATATATACACATACACACATACACATATATTTTTTTCTGGATTTGATTTTCTCCTAATATCGGATCAAACATTTCTGCATTTATGTTCCTGAGAGATATTAGTCTATAGTTCTCACCCTTTGAGATCTTTGGCTTTGGAATCAGGTTAAAACTTGCTTTCATAAAATGAATTAGGAAGTGTTTCCTTCTGTTTTTCTGAAAGAGTTTGTATAGGATTGATATAATGTCTTCCTTAAATATTTGTTAGGATTCAACTGTGAAATTAGCTGGATTTTATTTGTAAAATTGTTGGAGGTTTTTTAACAGGAATTAGGACTTATTGGTGGGCATTAATAAGGAGGGGGCAGTGCTGAGGTTCTCGTGAGTGCAGAGCCCACCATTTGTCCAGGAGGCCACAATTAGGGGTGCCATGTAGATGGCCCACAAACCATCTGGGATGAACTACTTTTCAACCATGATGTCTTCAAATTCCTCCACATTAGACTTAGTAAAATTGGATCTTGAAAAGTCCAGGGAACTTGAACTTCGCTCTATATAGACCCCCAATTACACGCTTCTTGTCCTGCAGCTTGGTACAGATGGACACGGTGACTAGGTCGATGTGGGATCTGGCCACTGTGCCTTGGGGCTTTTCAAAATCACCCCACATAGCATACCTGTTCAGAGCACGTCAACCCCAGCACAGAACAACATCTTGTTGGTATGGATGACGTGGAAGAGGTGAATGTGAAAAACATCTTTTCTACAGCTTTTCACCACGTACTTATTGGCACAAATACTTGCAGCCTGCAAGTTTAGAGGAGAGCTGCTCATATTTATCTGACACCATATGACCACATATGGGCACTCATCCACTTTTGCTGTCTTCCACCCTAGGTCAAAGATGAAGATCTTGGCATCAGGGACATCTCTGCAGAAACAAAAGTTTGGATATGGCTTGTTCTTACAGTTCTGTTAACATGAGGTAGGGAGATGGCCCATGACAACCCCAGGATCTTCAGTGGTGTGCCAAGGAGAAAAGATATTTGTGAAATTGTTTTTTAATTATAAAGTCAATTTTTAAATTGAGATAACAGTACTCATGTTTGCTCTCTCTTCTTGTGCTGGTTTTTGTCATTTGTGTCTTTCAAGGAGTTTATCCATTTCATCTAGGTTGTCTAATTCATTGGCATGAAGTCCATAAAATTTCCTTCTTATTTTTTTAATAGCTAGAGGTTCTGCAGTGGTTCCCTTGCTTTTATTCCTACTATTGCTAATTTGTCTGCTTTCTTTTTCCCTAATGAATCCAGCTAGAGGTTTATTTGTTACATTAGTCTTTCCAAACATTAGCTTTTAGTTTGAAGAGTTTTAGCTACTATTTTTCTGTTTTCTATTTTATTGATACCAGTGCTTACCTTTATTATTTCCTTCTTTTTAGCTTGTTCTGGGTTAAATTCATTCCCCTTATGGTAGAAGTTACTTTGATCATTTATTTGGGACTTTTTCTTCCTAATATAGGCATTTAATGCTATCAGTTTTTTTTCCTTTATGTTCTACTTTAGCTCTATGTGTTTCTTAACTTCTCTTGTGATATTTTTCTTTGATCCAGTTCATTAGAAGTGTGTCATTTAATTTTCAGGATATTTTGGGTTTTCCTAGTTGCCTTATTTTAATATTTCTAATTTAATTCTACTGTGCTCAGCGAACCTACTAGATATGATTTAAATCTATTTAAATTCGCTAGGGCTTATTTTGTGGGTCAGAAAATCTTAGTGAATCTTAGTGAACTCTAGCTGCATTTCCAAAGAAGGTGAAATATTTATTCTGCCAGTGTGGAGTAGTATTCCATAAGTATCATTTAAATCAAAGTGATTGATAACCTTGTTTGGATATTCTACATCTCTGATGACTTCATCTAATTTTATCAATCTCTAAGAGAAAGCTGTTTAATTCTCCAACTGATGTAGAATTGACTGCTTCTTCTCTCAATTTCATCAAATTTGCTGCATGTTTTGGGTGCACACACATTTATAATTGTTATATATTTCTGATGAATTGACCTTTTATCTTCATTAAGTGCCTTTATCTCTTGCAACACAATATTGTTAAAATCTATTTTATTTGATATTAATGAAGACCTTTAAGCACCCTTATGCTTTTTGTTTGCATTGCATATCCTTTTTCCATCTCTGCATCTTTATATTAAAATGGAATCCTGGTAGAAAATGTTTGGTTTTTGTTTGTTTTATAACCCATTCTGACAAACTTTTGGAATGTTGAATCCATTAACATTTATTATAATTATTAATATAGCTTAGTTGGGTCTATTATTTAAGCATCTATTTGTCTAGCCTGCTTTTTTGTTCTCTTATTTCTCTTTTTCTGCTTTTTAGATTGTTTGAATATTTTCATAATTCCAGTTTAATATTTCTGCTCTTTTGCTGTGTTTCTTTGCAGCTTTTCCAGTATTTCCACTAAGAATTATAATAAGCACTCTTAAATTTTCATTGTCCACTTACTAGAAAAATATTACTACTACAATAATAGTTGTTATCTGTGTTAAACTATGTATGTTATAAGCCTTACAAAAAAGATTATATTTTTCTTTACACAGTTCAGTTGTTTGCAAAGAAACTGGAAGTAAAGGGGGACCCAAACAGTCTTTTGTATCATCCAGATAGTCATTATTTCCAGTGCTCTTCTTTTTTTCCTGAGGATTCAAGTTTCCATCTGCTGTCATTTTCTTTTAACCTAAAGAATGTCCTTTAGCTTTTTTGTAATGCAAGTCTTCTGGTGACAAATTATCTTAATTTTATTTTATTTGAAAATGTCTTTTCTTTGGTCTCATTTTTGAAAAATACTGTGTGTAAAGAATACAGATTAAGTAGATATCTTAAGTCTTGCCTTTAAAGACTTTTTAAACTTCTTAATGAGGTAGAATGCTTAATTGAAGTGACATTGTGCTTTGTATATGTTTTCTTCCTATATGATAAGTTTTTTTTTCCCCTCTCCTCCCCACCCCTCCTCCAAATGAAGATTCTATCCTCATACTTCAACATCAAATATTTATCTCTTCTTGTGCCCACTGTGCTGGTCAGAGAAGTGCCATTTTCTTAGACTTCATATTTATATATTATATATTACATCTCAAATAGAAAAAGAAAAAAATCACAAGACAGACAGTGAGGATGTCCTAAGTAGAGCATATCTTATCTGAACGTTTCTTTTTACTTTCAATCCGCTTACCCTGCACTGAGAATTTCAGCATGCAATGACGTTTTCCTTTTGCTTATTGATCCAGTTATGCATCCTCCTCCACTGATGAATCTTTCATGTGATTTCCCATTGCTATCACTATGAGGTCTCTGATTGCAGATCTGTTGCATTCTTTTATCTTTTCCTATATCTATATATATGGCCCCTTTTTTAAAGATAATGCTGTATTTGATCCTTCACCCATGCCAATCCCAATAAGCAGAATGTCCAATTGAATTGAAAAGCATCAAGAATGTTCCAGAACACCTCACCATTATCCCTGAAACAATATCTGGCTCTGGCCCCAGGTGCAAGTTTTTGCAGAGAAATCTAAGAGAATATACCACTGCTTTGGGCAGTTGCCTTCATTCTTAAATGATATTTTCAATAAATACAGAATTCTAGTTTGACAGTTGTTTTTCTTTCAGCATTTTCAGAAGGTTATTCTATTCTTTTCTGTATTCAAGGATTTCTGATGAGAAGGTACCTATTTAACCATCACTGTTTCTCTATATGCAATGTGTCAGTGTTCAAGATTTGTTCCTTATCTTTGGCTTTTAACAATGTGCCATGGTGTGACTTAACCTTGGATTTTCTTTGTTCACTGTGGTTGTTGTTTGTATAGCATGTTGTACCTAAACATTTTTATCTTTCAACAAATTTAGTAAGTATTCAGCGATTATGTCCTCATTTTTTTTTCCTGTCCCATTTTCTCTCTCTTCTCCTTCTCATACAGGCATTCCTGTGTGTTTGATTATTTTTGTTATTTTATTATGTTTGATTTTTTATTATTTTTGATTTTTATTATGTTTGATTATTTTGTCCAATTAACAAGATATTGTTTATTTTTCAAAATCTGGTTTTTCTTATTTTTCATTTTAGGTCATTTCTATTGCTCTGTCTTTGAGTTCATTTACTATTTCCTCTGCCATCTCTTTGACTATTAAGTTTGTTCAGGGAATTTTTTTCATAATTCTAATTTTCAGGTCTTTAGCTTCCATTTGCTTCTGACTTTATTGTTTTTATTTCTCTGCGGAGACGTCTCATTTTTCTGCTGAGATTCTCAATTACTGAAAACACGTTCTGTCTTACTTCATTGACTGTTGTTATAATAGCTGCTTTAATATCTTTATCTGTTCATTTCAGCAACTTGTTCATCTCCAGGTCAGGCACAATTCATTGTCTTTTCCTTACGAATGTGTTTCATTGGGGGGATCTTTGTACATTGGAAAATTTTGAGTGCATCTTAGACCCTGTGAGGGTTAACAGATCCTGGATACCTACTTTTTCTCTGATAGTGTTATTTTCTTTGTTTTAGGAGGGAGTTTTCTTGGCTGTCTTGAAGTGCAGATGGTTGCTTGGACAGCAGTTCTGTTTCAGTTCAGATCTTTTGTCTTTCGCTGAGCTGTTTTGAGTCTTTTTCATGCATGCATGTTTCTGGGGACACTCAGAAACACTGTTGGACAGACACTGGGGATTCCCTCCTCTAACCTCTTTCCTTTCCTTACACCTACTTGCATTCAGTTTCCTGGCTTCACTATGGTTTCTCAGGAAAAGTACCCCTGCCACTGCTGTGTGAGCCAGGCAGACCATACTTATCCCCATGACTACTAAAAGCCATGGAAATGGAAACTTGACCAGATAGATCCACCTTCCTGGAAACACATGCACACTCCCCATTAGTCTGGGCTTCAGTTTGCCGTTTAACACTATCAGGTCTCTTTTCCTATGACCTGCTTCCATGGTGGTTTTCTGCAAGGGAGGGAATTGTCCAGTAGGGTCTTAGTCTATCAGATTCATAAGTGGAGGACTCTGCATAAGTTTGTTTGTTTGTTTGTTTGTTTTGAGAGAGAGAGAGAGAGCACATAGGGGCATATGTGCAGGAGTTGGGGGCAAGAGGCAGAGAAGAGGGAAAGAGAGAATCTTAAGCAGGATCCATCTCACTACCCTGAAATCATGACCTGAGCCAAAACCAGGCCTTGGGCCATTAACACACTAAGCCACCAGGCACCTTTGCATAAGTTTATTTTTTAAGTAATTTTGTACCTAGGTGAAAAGTCTCTAGTACAAAAAAATGTACTTTTTAATCTAAATATAATGGGAGGAATTAAAAAACTACCTTATTCACTTGCTGTAAGAAATCAGTCAAGATACCAAATCAATGAGGGCACCTGGATGGCTCAGTGGGTTAAGCCTCTGCCTTCGGCTTAGGTCATGATCTCAAGGTCCTGAAATCGAGTCCCGCATCTGGCTTTCTGCTCAGCAGGAAGCCTATCTGCCTACTTGTGATTTCTCTCTTTGTGTGTCAAATAAATAAATAAAATCTTAAAAAAAAAAGATACCAAATCAATCAATAAACACTTGGGAAGTGAGGTTCTGTAATCTTCAAGGCGGAAGCAGAGTAGTATAATTTTCAAAATAGCAAGTATTTATTGAGTGCATGTATTTGCTTTTCAGAATGGCATGATGACTTAGGTACTATTT
Organism: Enhydra lutris kenyoni; assembly: GCF_002288905.1. Lineage (NCBI taxonomy): Eukaryota > Metazoa > Chordata > Mammalia > Carnivora > Mustelidae > Enhydra > Enhydra lutris. The sequence goes on along the minus strand of NW_019154125.1, from coordinate 8,280,087 downwards.
TCATCCCTGTTTTACAGCTGAGGAAAGAGAGGCATAGAAATGAACTAACCTGACCAAGGTCACAGAGTGAAGGAGCCTGGATGTTTCAAGGGAATCCAGAGACACCCAGAGCCAGCCCTAGCATCCCCCGAGTGAAATTTTAAGAGACAGTCCCTGTCCTCAGCCGAGTGTTGTGGCCAACAGGCAGAGCAAAAAGGTAGGCTCAGGCTCAGTAGGCTCAATAAAAAGCCCATCCTAGACAGGAGGAGCAGAAGTCACAGGAAAGGTGTTGGGTTAGGTGGGAAGGCTGCAGAGTGTAGGAACCGTCACAACCCGAGGGTCTGTGAGTCATGGCCAGCAGGGCACACCGGCACAAAGTTCAAAACTAGCAGAAGGCACTGGCCACACTGCAGTGGACACCACTGCAGGATGCCCAGAAGGAGCAGCATTCTGTGCCAAGAGCTCTTCTGTGATCACTATAAACCCTTCCTCCACTCAGATGCTCTCAGGGGAAAAGACCATGAGGGAAGAACCTTGAGAGACAACCCTGAAGGAAGTTTGAGCTTTGCATTGATTAAATACTCTCAAAACTTTCTAAAATTAAAAGTGGCACATTAGCTAGCAAGCTTAAACGTGTTTTCCTCTCCATTCACAGCTTGTATGGAAGTTTTAAAGTAAGATGAGGTCAGTTACAGAAAAAAAAATTATGATATTTTTGCACACCTGAGTCTAACATTTCATACATTGGGACCCTCCTCCCTTACACCAGGAAACAGACATTTGCAATACCTTGCGTTAATTGGTCCGTGGAGAACAGCAAAGTCTTCTGAGAAGATAAAAGATATGGCGTCCAAGCTAAGAAGAGCCAGAGCAGGCAGTAGCAAGCCTGGAAAGGGGAAGGTGTTTCATGATCTTGCCTTCAATTCTTTCAACTAATTGAAAGATTTAGAGGTAAACATGATTGGTTTGTGGAACTTCAAGTCTACTAATTAGAGCTGGAATTTTCAGAATAAGGGAGAAAACAGAAATGAGGGTCGAAGTTAGGAAGACATAGATCATGTGTGCTCCATTCCCCCAAAATTAAATGAATTACACAAAATGCTTTGTAAAAATACAACTGGATTATTGTGGAACTAGAAAAGCTGGTTCTAAAGTTAATAATGAAAAATAGTAAATAAGAAAATGAGAGCATTTTTGAAGAGTAAGAATAATAAGGCATCATTTATTATAACATATTACAAATCTATAATCTAACAGAACATAGTATGGTTCTAGTGCACAGGTAGATTGATCAGAGAAATGGAATAAAAGTCCTGGATTAGACTCAAATACATAAGGTGATTTAGTAAATGATAAAAACAACAATTTGATTCAAGTGTTGGGGGGAATTGATTATTCCCTCTATGGTATCTGAGCGTCTGGAAAAAATAACAAAGCTGGAGCCATACCACATACTTATGCCAAAATAAGTGCAGAATTCTGATGAATAAAAGTTTCAAATGTCAAAAATAAAACCATTAACATTCTGGAGGAAGCCATAAAATATTCTTTTTGAAAACATAATCTCAGAATGAAGAGGATTTTTCTCAGTGTGATGCAAAACTCAAAAGCCAATATTTTTTTGATAAATTTGGTGACATGAAAATATTCCTCACAGAGAAAAATGCCATAAGCCAAGTCAAGACAATGACAAGTTAGGAAATAATTTTTTTAAAAAAGTTATTCTGGAAGGAACTAATTTCTGTAATATGTAAGAAGAATAACCAACAATATGATCATTAATGGGCAAAATGTGTTTTCATACAGTTCACTAAAAAAGCTAATACGAATATGAGAATGTGTTCAACTGCTCTTTTTTAAAAAGATATATTTGTTTATTTACTTATTTGTCAGAGAGAGAGAGAGAGAGCGAGAGAGCGCAAGCACACAAGCAGGGGGAGCAGCAGTCAGAGGGAGAAGCAGACTCACCACTGAGCAAGGAACTGGAAATAGAACTCGATCCCAAGACCCTGGGATAATGACCTGAGCTGAAGGCAGATGCTTAACCAACTGAGCCACCCAGGCGTCCCTGTTCAACTGCTCTTGTAGAATTTTTTTAAAAAAACAATTAGAACTACCATGACACACGGATTTTTACTGCTCGGGTGGACAAAAGGTACACATGGGAGCTCTGTAGGCTCTTGCTGGCAGGGAAGCACTTGTCCTTTTGGGGGATGCATGACCTGGGCTACTCTGGAAGGCAGTCTTCTCAACACAGATTGCACTTTAGCATCACCTGGGCCCTTAAAAAATTCCTGATGGCCAGGGAATAATCTGAATCTTTGTGGAGGGACCTACCCACTTGCAGTTTTAAGTTCCCTGGGAGATTCCTCTATACAGGCAGGTTGAGAATTTCTGCTGGAAGGAATTTAAGAATGCAGGTTGCAGATATACTCACTCGCATAACATTATATGCAAAAAGATGAGTCCTTGAAACATGGTTTGCAGTTGCAAAGACAGGCAACACCACTGTCAGCAAGGCACCGGTTAGATGATAGGATGCCTCCGGATGATAGACAATGATACAGAATGCAATTTTGTATAAGTTGGCTTGGAGCGATTGTGATAATGTACAGTGCGGTTAGTGAGAAAAGCGAAGTGTGAAGAGTGTGGATACAGTATCACCATTGGTGTGCACAGAAAGACTGTGTGCCTAGGCTTAGAGATGTATGCAGCCTGAAGACAGCTGGGAGATCTGGGGGACACTGGTGTGGGAATGCCTCTGGGAAGGCCGTAAGACGGGGAAGGGATTGGGAGGGAGACTCCTTTTCACTCTATAACTCTTTGTTCCTTTTGGATTTTAGCTAAGCACATGTATTAACTATTTTATAAAGTTAAATATTTTTTAAAGCAGATGTGAGCCTAATCTCTCAGACAGATATGGATTGTTGTCCTGCAGAGGGTTTTAAACTTTTTTGAAAATCAATATTTGAAATCAATAGCTGTACTTTAAAACCCCATTTTTTATGTTTCTTGGGAAACAAAATCAGAACATCTGGCAGCACTGGGCCTAAAGCCCCGTACTGTGTCCGTGAGCTAAAGGTGGTAGGTGCCACTGTCCCCTTCAGGGAGGACAGAAGGCTCCCATTGGTTACAGGACTCTTCCACGGGCTCCTGAGGCAGGAATTCTACTATGTTTATTTCTTACTCGCCTATGATAGTGTCTAGCACATAGGAAATGCTTGATGGTTTTTATTTTAAAATGGAATCAAATTTCCATATTAATTATAAATTCCACTTTACTGGCATGAAAAAAGGGGGAATGGTGTGTGTAGGAGGGGGTTGCTGCAATGAAATAATTCTTGTTTTACCCTGCAATGACAGCTATTAACATGCAGTGTATGTGTATGGTATTCAAAGAAGGTCTGGTTATTCTTCTCTAGTGACATTGCAAGGCCTAACATATACCAAAATATACAAAGGTGCGAGAAGTGTGGAAATTAATGTTTCCAAATCAATGTTTCTAAGAAAATGGACCTCCTCTTTCAGAAAGACTGTGTTATTTACTGATGTATTCCAGAGAAACTAATTGGCAATCTGGTCAGGGTATGCCTATGAGTTTAATACATTCATTTTTCTCTCACCAAAAAAAAAAAAATTTAAAATGCCTATCAACTAGTATACAATTCAGAGAATAGAAATTGGCATGGGGACTAATTACAGCTCACAAAGAAAAAAAATCTGCTATTTTGATGAATATCTGTTTTCCTAGCCTTTCTGTTTTTTCCGTTAGTAACTGCAGAAAATAGTTTTAGTGTGAACAATTGTTATGGTTCCCTATGTATTTGTATCCTAAGTTGTGAATAAAGGCCTTGTTCCTGGCAAATACTTAGGGATCCATCTGGAAAGAGGGAATGGCAAAAATTTCAGAAGATAAGCTTTCCTGGTTTCAAAGCCCCTCCTGCTTTAATGCCTTGTTCCATAAAAAATATACATGATGTACAATACGAGACTCAGAAATTTTAAAACGTACACTCTCCAAAACCCATAGAATACGTAAATATCTGAACACACACAAAAAAGCTAAACAACAACTGTGTCCCCTCGGTTTGTTGGATCCAGGATCAATTCAGAAAGTCTAGCCCACTGCCAGCTGTTTTGTTTGGAGGGTTTTAGCGACATTCTTTGGCAGAGTGCATTCTGAGATTTTTTTTTTTTTTTTTTTAACTTCTATTCTAGGGTCTTATGCAGGTCCTGAGCTGACTATTGTTGCCCCAGCTGTTAGGACGATGGCGCCCACAGAATGTGAAAACAGAAGAGTTAATATATAAAAGAGAGATCTGTTTTAAAACAGCATGGAAGTGCCAGTATTTTATAGATTTATATAGATTTATATCCATACATTTTCAAATCAATTTTACAATTTATTCTCTAATGAGCTAAAACTCCTGCTTGCCACTGGCGTGCCTCTCAAATTTAAAACACATTTTTCTATTCAACGAGAGTAGTAAATGATGCTGCTTGGAGCCTCAGAGGAACCCCTAAAACTCGTGAGCAGTCCTAGAGTTGCCAAAATATTATGTATTTTAAATGAAACCACAACAAAAATAGTACGAAGCCTAAACAAGTAAATTTGTATTTGAAATAGTTAACAATGACCTTAAAGGCAGTTTCTTGTGATAGAAAGAAATTAACCAGAAATAATGAAACAGATTAGCGCAAAAATTATGAAAATCTGTTCTATTACAAAGTTTTTTCCTTCCTAATTTTATATGGATTTCCTCTTCTTTGATATAGAGGGATAATTACCCATACATGTGTGTTTATAGCTTTAGTTAAGGTTATGGAAAGGAGAGATTTTCCTTAAGCAACCGGGCACAAACTGGAAAGGAAAGGGAGGGTAGGGGGTATATAAATACGTAAGAGAAGGAAAGCCTTCTGTGAAATAACGTGAGATGATGAATTCAAGTTCATCAGAACCACAAATAAGCACAAATCGGCATGAGTCCCTCAAGAGAAGGTAGCAGTCCACCAACTGGAGAGTGAGGTTCTATCTGGGGTCTGCCTGCTGATTGAAGCTGAGGCCCAACTGATGGTTTTCAACTGTCTCCCCAGGGCTTACCAAACAGTGGAGCATGTAGCAAGGGTTCACAAATATTTGTGGAATAAGTGAGTTAACAAATAATGGGCCAATGAATCCTAACCCCTGGGGGAGTCTGGTGTCTACACACACACACACACACACACACACACACACACACACACATGCACGCGCGCGCGCACACACACACACACACACACACACCCCTCCTTTTTGGAAGAACAGCAGAGGTGGGAGGGACAGGGAGGTTGGGGGAGGGGCAGGGTGGCTCTCCTGCCCAGGGTGCCCTGGCTCTTCTCCACCAATCCTTGGGGATATGGTCTTGAGATGGACACCTCCCTCAGTCTTGCTTCTCTACCCCTTCAGGCTCTGGGGATACTTTCCAAGATCTATTCCTGCACTTGAAGGTAAGAGAGAAGGTACAGAAGAGTCAATGCAGTTTTTCCAAGAGGACCCAACGAAAACTGATATCTGACCCATTTGGGGCTTCAAGAGAATGATTGAGTTGACTCATGGTAAATTACTTACTTATTTAAAATATTTACTTATTAGAGAGAGAGAGAGAGAGAGAAGGGGGAGGGGCAGAGGCAGAGGGAGAAAAAGGAATCTCAAGCAGACTCCCCACTGAGCACGAGCCCATAGCAGGGCTCAATCCCATGACCTTGGGGTCATGACCTGAGCTGAAACCGAGTGGAACACTCAAGGACTGAGCCACCCAGGTGCCCCCTGGGGTGAATACTTTAAAGTATATTCTTATAATGTAATTTTCCTTACTAATGTTCACATAGCCTTGATAATAGGCATAAACTATTATTTTATTTGGTAAGATCTGTATTCTAACCATTTTTCCATGGAGCAGTGTGAGACGAAGCATGGTTAACTGACCTGCTTGTAACTGTTAAGTGACAGAGCCAGGACTGGGACCCAAAAAATGGGATCACAAGGTCATCACTCCTGCCACCTGTTGATAATTAACACCCCAACATCCCATGATCCAGGTACATGTTTTTATTATAGGCAGAGCATCAAGCTGAGCCTGGATCTTGGCTCCACATCCTTTGTTCTCTCTCTACTGGGCCTCTTTGAATCCTACCCGTTAACTTGGCTTATCTTGGATCATCTTGTTGCCATCAGCTGGGTCCTGGCCCTGGCCTGGTCTCCAGTCCCAGTTATCCCCAGGCTGGGGTCTCCTGGCCATGCTTTGGGCAGCCCTTTCCCAATGACTGTGATGGCTTGCTCCTACCCTCTCCTGCCTCCCGTGCTCCTGGCCTGGGACTCATGCCCTGCTTCTACTCTGACCTTCCATTTTCCTCTCCACTGGTCACTGCCCACTGGTCTCTGCTCCCAGTATTAATATCATTTATTCAGCATGGACTGAGCACTCATAGGCACAGACACATTAGCTATGAGGACCCAGGAATAAGCAAACCAGAGCCCTGCCTTCATGAGGCTTATAGTCTGCCAGGTGCAACGGAGGTTGGACAAGTATGACAAATTTGCTGACTGTCATAACATGAGGACCACAGGGGACAATGAGCTGATCGAGACCAGAGAGCAGAGGTTAGTCAAGGCCTCTCGGCAGACTCTGGGATGGCTCTCTCATTCGCACACCAGAGTGGAACGTGCACAGCTCAAACTGGATCATGTGAGATTCTGGCTTGTCTTCTCCCTCTCTTTGTTGTCCTAAATCAGCTGCCACTGTCATGTCAGAATATGACAGAAATAATATCTCTTCTAAACCAATGCCTTATCTGTAGTTTATTATTCATTTTTCTCCTTGAATTTGAACCTTTCCAAGACTGACTGCCCTTCATAGAAAACAATTTCCCAGAAGTGGGCATTGTATAGATGAGTCAACTTACATCAGACTGGCACACAAGGCTTACTGGAGCATGAAGGAATACATTCAGAAATGTATTGCTGATTGACTCTTTTAATTCATTTTTTCAAATGTGGTTCACCCATTTGAACAGGAGTCAGCATGAATCCATTCATGGGTTTTCAAGAGGCACTTTGAGAATTTCTGAGCCTCTCCTCGACCCACTGAGTTCCCGTTGGGAGTAGCTGAGTGAGGATAGTTTAAATTTCCAAGAGAGCCCCAGCTCTCTTAGTGACTTGGAAGCATCGGTAAAGGTATAGGGGCTCCGGGGAGGGGGGTGGTCCCTGCAAACTCCAGCATGCTCCTGCCAGGAGACAAGAGAATCACTGTGAGTGAGGCAGGGGCAGGGGGAGGAAGGGCAAAGCAGGGAACTGACAGAACCAAGCATGACAGTGTAAAACTATAGTTTTGGCTCTCAGCCAAAGACAAGAAAGAGCCTGATTATATCGCATATTTTAGAATCCTCTTTCCATTCCATTGAAAATGAGGAGGCAAAAAGCTTCTCTCTGTCATAAGAAATCAATTTCTTAGCTGCCATTTCTGTTTAGCACAATGTTTATCCGCTATATCCTTTAAAATGCCATTTGTTAGTGCGATTACAAACTGAATTCCAATCCATGTTTAATTCTTTAAAATCATCTTTTGCTTTTAAAGGGTATGAAAAAGCATATGGATGAGCATATTAATCACAGCTACTATTTCCAGGGTCTGAGTGAAAAGAAGTATTTATGTTAATGGTGTGTGTGGCTGAGCATACAAGTCTAGAAATATTCCCGATTACCAAAATTATCTCTTCTGCTGCAACAAGAATATAACTGAAAGAATAAATTACCATAAAGTACCACAGCACATTCCATGCAGGTTATCTTCCTGGGGTTAAATTGTTGCTCTTTGAATCGGGGTTACAGAATATATATTACTAGTCACAGCACCTACAGGCTGTGATTCAATGAGCCAAAATGTTTAGCCACATTCTCTGGCTCTGACTTTGAATTAATTTGGAAAGTCCCAAATGCACCCCATTGGGCTCCCTGGAGAACCAAACCTTATGAAATTATTCCTTGTTCACTTACAGTAAAATCTCTAGCAGTCAGTACCTTAGTCAAAAACTGGCACCAGTTACTCATAACACACTACACATCACACCCACGCGGGCCACCAAAGCACCAGATGCCAAATATTGTGCAGTTGGAAATCTAACGAATCATTTTGGAATTAGGCAGGGGAAGTGACTGCACATCCTTCAGCGGCCTGGTCCTTGAAGAGTGTTTTAGAGCCACAGGCGGGGAAGTCTTGGGGATGACAAACCAGTGTCATGTATCAAAGTCACATTAAACAGAATAAGGCCAACTGTCCCAGATGTCTTGTTGACTATTTTGCCTTCCATAAGGTAGGACAAACACTCCATCATCTGCATAAAGGATGAGCAGATCAGGGTACTGTTTCCAGAGATGAAGAAAGATTCATTCTTGTTACCTCTGAATTACAACCAGGAAAACAAGTAATTACTTTAGTCAATTTCAAAAACACTGTGGACAGCCAATATTGTTTTTCTTATCTGTCAAAAAACAAACAAACAGGGCGCCTGGGTGGCTCAGTGGGTTAAGCCGCTGCCTTCGGCTCAGGTCATGATCTCAGGGTCCTGGGATCGAGTCCCGCATCGGGCTCTCTGCTCGGCAGGGAGCCTGCTTCCCTCTCTCTCTCTCTCTCTCTGCCTGCCTCTCTGTCTACTTCTGATCTCTCTCTGTCAAATAAATAAATAAAATCTTTAAAAAAACAAACAAACAAACAAACAAACAAACAAACAAAAAAAACAGAGAAACTAATCCCTAAGCACCCAGGGATGCCAGATTAGGACCACGGGAGCCTAAAATGATCAGACCCTGCTATCAGTTTCTGCTGCTTCTTCAAAGTTTCAGTCAGAGGAACAACAATTACAAAAAGCTTCTGAGATGAAAAGAGTGGCCAACAACATGAAAAGCTGAGGTCTTACCACATTACTGCATTTTTCTTCAATTTGTTGGAATAAAATGTTCATAAACACGGAGATCCTTACACAGTATTCCAAATTGCTAAACAGGGTTTTTGCTAGCACTGTGTTTATTGCTCAGAAAAACAATGTTCTAAAGAAAGGGGATGACTGGAAAGTTTTAGAAATACCACCCATCAAAGAGGTCGTCACACGGCACATCTGTGTACCTGAACAATGGTGAGGAGAACAATAATTATCGCCCCTTCAGCAGAGAAAACCAAGATATTACTCTGCATTGATACAGCAACAGGCAGGAGCTCTGACACTTCGGCTAACTGTTGTCATCCTCGGCAGCCTCATGGTCAACACACATCTCCAAGCACTACTACACACTTTACCTCCATGAGTTCATTTAACCCCTATGGTCACTGTGTTTATTTTGGCCTTTCAAGGAGCAGACAGTGAGGTGGAATTAGATCTGTAAGAGATCTAAGGGGAAAACAGATTTGAGGGGAATGGGAAAGGACCTGGGTAGGTCAAGATGCAGGCCAAGCTGGAAAAGAATGGGAGGGAGGGCAGGTTGGGTAGGAAAAGTCTTAGAATACAGCACACTTTTTAAGGAAGTCTATGGAGAGTCGCTGAGCCAAGGTTCCCCATTCAAGGAGCCCACATCAACCAAGAACAAATATGGCTTCCTGTCTGTGCCTCACTTAGTCATTGGCAGTGGGAAACGTGGCCTTGGTGAGGACGCTGTCGTGTAACAGAGCACAGCAATGGGACCATATGTTAATGACACCTCCCACATCTAGAGATGTGAGAGGGACAGTTTCCTGTGCCATCAGTCTGGGTCCAATTAGCAGAGAGGGACCACATTGTAAGTTAAACAAGAGAAGTTTAACTTAAATAATAATTAAATTCTGATAAAAGAGTAACTATAAGACCCAAAGACACTCTGTATTATACCCAGGGCTGAAGGAGAGAAACCAAAGAGAAGACAGACTTGAAAGGGCCCCTTCCCAAGGCTGGGAAGTCTTCCCAGACTTCATTGTTGAAGTAGCTCAGCTCCTCAGATAGCGGGGGTGTTTGCTAGTTTGTTCCAGCTAGAGCTGGGCCTCTGTCACTAGGGAAGCAAAAAATAGCCCTCTGGGGTACACACAGAGTGCTGGTGATCAGCAGAGAGAGCACTGGCTCAGAGGGAAGCCACAGGCATAGGCTGGCCAGCCGCACCTGGCCTGCAGAGCGAGTTGTGGGTCAGCATGAGCAGGAGACCTCAGGACTCTGGTTAGAGTGTTGAGAGAGCATGGGATCAGCCAGCTGGATGGAGGGTCTAGGCAAGAGGCCGGGGGCAGAGCTCCACCAGATTCTCCCCCCTCATGCTGGGACCCACTGTGCAGCAGGGAGCCCCCTTCCACCTGTTGTGTCCCTGAAGGTCGTGGCCCTAAGAAAGTCCACCATCCAGCTCACTGTGAAGGAGAGATGTTTAAAAGAATGCTGACCCCTAAGGTGGAGCATCTGTAGAAGGTGAGCCTGGATCCGAGAGGGGGTGATGTATTGATAATGAGGGGATCACCTCGGGAACGCAGGAGGTTAGTTTTCTCTTTCTAGAGAGGAGAAAACAGAGCCTTGGGGAGGTTATGTAATTCATACAAGGTCACATACATAGCAAGAGGAGTAACAGGGGTTCCTACCTAAGTCTGTACAATTCCAGAACACACGTTCTCAGCCACCATGTTGTTTTATCATGATTCATCACAGAAGATACTACAATCCTTCATAAAGCCCCTGATTATGACAGGAAACTCTTTTCTAATAAAAGAGGGGATTTGCTAGTGTACCGTCAAAATAAGTTGTCTTTTCCTGCAGCCTTGAGAAGACATTCTTCCCTTACAATCTGTTATCATTCAACTCTGCCAAGAGCACAGAGACAAATGTTTAACCAGATGTGAATTAAGTAAACCCTCCTCATATGAAAGGATCAAAAATGAGAAAGCAATGGGGACCAGTGACTACCAGGAACTGTTTGAGGTCCTTGGCTATTCATACTCAGGGGGAAACAGGAAAGGAGTGATGATTCGATATGGTGAAGATTTTCTGGATTGAGAACCTCAACAGCTGTTCTCCTTATCCCTTGGGGTCTGAATCCGAGCAAATGAGCTTGCCAATTTCTGCTGCATATGAGGAGGAACTTCTTAACCATTATGATGATGAAACACTAGAAGAAAATTCCTTGCGAAGTATTAAGAGTTTCCATTCCTAGAGATATTAAAAAAGGAAATCATGAAGGATTTAGATACTCCTCTAGATGAAAATAATGGTTCCTTGGGGTTTTTTTGTGTCCCAGATTGCCCATATGCCTCAGTCATTTTAATTCTTCCTTGCCACCAGAGGTAAATGCCTTCCAAGGGCATGAGCTAATAAGTGACATCACTAATAAGAGTTCCCATCTCCCGAGGGCCCACATTCACCAAACACTGTGTGCCTACTGTCTCTCGTCTTTGCAACACTACAAGATGAGCCCCATTGTTTTCAGTTTCCAGATTCTGAGGCTCAGAGAGGTCAAGCAACTTATCAAAGATCACATAACAAACAAATGGTAGTCAGAATTCTAACCCAGGACTGTCTGTGCACAAGCCTGTATGATCTCATGGGCAATCTGCCTTTTTAGCCCAATAGCAGGTAACTTAGCAGTAAACCCTCAAAGGGTTCCCTCTACTCCGGAAATCTCCCCGAATCTGCCAAGTCTCATTTGTACAATTCATTTAATACTGCATGTCTGGGAAACTAGCAAATAAGTAAGCCACAGATGGAAAAAGAAAGATATGTGATAAAGTCAAAGAAGATAGAAGCAAAGGTTCAAGAACACAGAAAATCTCATGTCTCTACTGCCCAGGCTCTCACGAAATAGCAAAAACTTGACTCAGTTCACAAACGTCATCTGAAGGGAGAAATACATGATACAGCCTTAGTCAAGCATGAGAAAAGTCTGACACCACTCAGCCCCATCATTTTTGCAAGGGGAAGTATGAAAACTGAGTAAGTTTTGTTTCATTAGATGTGTGTATAGAAACGGGATCATCGGAAAGACCCAATCTTGTGTTTCTCTGAGGGACTGGATTACGGTGTTTTAATGACTGAAGATTCTTTGTTAGTCCCTTGTCATTAATCTTTTGCTTCTGAGGTCACAGAACAAAGGAGCAAATCCCTTTCACACAGCTGCCTCACTGGGATAACTCCACCTGTCATGAGCATTAACTAAGTGTGGTTGGTGGCTAGTACCCTTCCTAAGAAGCAGGGAACAACCTCCCAACTATGCCAGCTGGCTGGCTCAGGATCCCTGTTACTCCCTCTGCCCAGATGGCTTCAAGCTGGAAGTTACTTATGAGAGTTCTTCATGAAATGTATTTCCCAAAGTGTTCTTTAGCTGCCTTGAAAGATTTTAACAAAATACTCCTAAATGATCAACCAACAAATATCTCTGTTCCATACCTCTCTCCACATTAAAATAAACAAATGACAGACTGGGGATTTTGAAACAAAGATGAATAAAAGACTTCCTTTACCTTTGAGGAGTTCACAAAAGTAGTATAGAAAAATGAAATGATGAGCCGTGATGAATGTGTTCATGGATTCCATGTCATCGAGAGCTACTTAGCCTTGGATACTGGAGCATGCTCTCCAGGCTCTGAGGTTTGAGCAGAGCCTGCTGTATCAGTCAGCTCAGGCTGCATAACCCAATGGCTTCAACAATAGTCATTTCATTTCTCCCAGTTCTGGAGGCTGGGAGTTTCATATCAGAATGCCAGTAAAGTTGGTTCCTGGCTTTCCAACGGCCACGTTCTCACTGTGTTCTCACACAATGGAGAGAGAAAGAGCACTCTGGTGTCTCTTCTTATAAAGACATTAATCCTATGGGGTCAGGGCCCCACCTTTATGACCTCATTACTTCCTAAAAGCTCATCTCCAAATACAGTTACTTTGGGAGTTAGGGGTTCATATATGAATGGGGCTGGTGGTATCACTACTCAGTCCATAATACCTTCAGAATGGTAGAAGTTGGCCAGGTGGAAAGTATTCAGATCAGGGATGACATCCCAGGCAAATACATCTGTGAGCACAGGTTGAAAGGGGTAGGCAGACACAGCAGGTTAGGGGAATGGAGATCAGTCCCACATGGCTGACAGTGGAGGGGATAGTAAGGGAGTGGCAGAAGGGAAAACTTTAATGCTTTTTAAGCAGTGTATACTTTATCATGTGGGAAGTCAGGATGTTTACTGGACTTTTTAATAAAGGAGTTGAACAAATTTGCATTTTAGGAAAAAAAAAACAGTTGGTCCACATTTGAAAAATAAGTAGTAGGACAAGGGGGATTGGAATTTGGGACCCAAGCCACGGACACTGCAATAATTCCAGGAAAGATTACAAGGGGTTTTGCCAAGATAGTAGCAATTTACGTGAGGATGCAGAAACAGATTTGAGAGTTATTTAAGAGTCAGAATTGTAGGAATGCTGGCTAGAGAGTGGAGAAGGGAAAAGGTGAGTCCTAGTTCTCTGGAATAGGTGCCTGAGCAGTACTGAGGTTTCTCTATTTTACTAGGGTTGAGTTAGAGGTACGTACTTTGCTTTTTGCTGTCACTGTTGTTAATCTATTCACAGACCTCTGCTCAGTCTTCCCATCTCACTTAACACAGTGGTGGGGCTAGCATGTAGATCAAAGGGTAAAGACACAAACAAAACTGGTATAAAAATTAGACTTGAATACTTAATAACGGTAGGACATTTAATGAAATACACAACAGTATTACAACTTAAAGACTGTATGTGCAAATATTTTGCATATTACACTAAATTCATAGTAATCATAGGAGCTTATACTGATTAAGTTAACCCAATACATCAAAAATTGTGTCGGGGCCCCTGGGTGGCTCACTTGGTTAAGCATCTGACTTTGGCTCGGGTCATGGCCCCAGGGTCCTGGGATCAAGTCCTGCATTGGGCTCCCTACTCAGTGGGGAATCTGCTTTTCCCTCTCCCCCATCCCCTGCTTGTACTTTCTTTTGTTATCTCTCTCTCTCTCTCAAATAAATAAATAACAGTGTCAATTCACATGTAATTGAAATAAATATTATTGACAAAGTATTTTATGCATTTGTTCTACTTTGTCACTGAAATCGACTTGCTATTTCGTCCAGTGAATTACATTTCTGGTGCTCCAAGGTCACATGTTGCTAGTGGGTTCCATGTTTGACAGTGCAGGTCTAGACCAAGAAAAGTTCTTGAGACAAGCATTAAATATCAGACATTAGTATTCATGAATCAAAAGATCCAAGTACAGGTGGTAGTTTATTATAAAAATGTGAAACACTACATGTTGTTTTAAAGAACAGAAAATTGTTTTAAAGTTGAGCTTCTTAAAGCTATATAATAAGCTAAAGTTTAATGCTCCTGTTTTGTAAGTAAATTTTCTGACACACTGCTTACAAAGCCATCTGAGGACATGCAGTCTATGATTGCCCAAGGGCTTTTGATGAGGCTACCTTGTTTCAGAGATAAATGAGATATCCTCTGCCTCCACACAGATGAGCCAGAGGACTTTGGGGGATTAAAAAAAAGTCTACTTTTATTACATGCATTATTTGCTATCAAACACAGGAAATTTGTAAAGCTCCATGAATATCTGATGCAATGAGGCGGTAAATGTAAATTAGTTTGGTTTACCAATACTTATTTGTCACAATTATAGTAATCAGGTTCAAAACAAATTTGACAGTAATCTGAGATTATTCTTATGAACACAACTTGAAATCTTTTTTTTTTTTTCAATAGAAATGATTTTAGGTAGGAGAGAGTTTTCAGTTGTGTTAACTCTGTAATGAAATAATTAAAGAAAAAGTTTAAAAGAGTGTACTGGTATAAAGAAAGCAAAACTAGTTGCCATCTTCCAATCTTTTTTTCTGAAATTTGCCACTGCTCATGGGTCCATATGTATATCATAACCTATAACTATAATCTATATAACATGTATAGAAAAGCCAGCTACTGTGTCCACACAAAGCAGAGAACCAGATGCCTTGTTGGATATCCTGCCTTGGGTGTTCTTTCACCAAAGCCTTTCAATGTAATCTCTGGGTACAGGCCAATACAGCCACCATCTAGTTTTACATAGCATCGGTAGTTAGACCCAATACATCCATGAGCTAGGCTTAAGCCCTTCCTTTCTCCATCATAAGGGATCCTATATAGGGCAGCAGATGTAAGCAAAGGAAGAGGTAATGATGTAGCAGTGATTGATGACACGGGGTCTGGGCTACCTGCTTCTTCAGCTTCTGGGAATACAGCCAATTGCTGTCCAAGATCAAGTTCTGTCTCAACCAGGATCCAGTAGCATACTTGGAGCTATTTATAGAAAGGTCTATGATTATTCTGTAATACATTCCTCTAACATTCAAGGCATCTGTGTGCTGATTCTCTCATTGAGGATTGCCATAATGCCACATAGCATCTTTTTCCTTCTCTGACAACTTTGCTATAGCAGGTCAAGTTGACTAGGTCATATGACCCAGGTGGCATGGCTGTGTGTCCTATGGTCTGGACCTGCTCCAAAGCCTTTTGTTTTCTGGCTCCACTCAGAGTTGGCAGGCCCTGTGGTCCCTGTGTATGAGTTGGAACAGTTTTCCCAGGTGTGGTGTTTGCGGTCTCTAGAATGTTCAGAAGCCTATCAGGCACTGTGCATCCTTCCTGATCATAATCAAATGTCTATGTTATGTGTGAGTTTCTTTGATTGGTAGAAGTATTGGTAGAGGCTCTGTATTCTGTTCCACTGATCTATTAGTCTCTCTCTGATCTGATGCCACACAATCCTAACTACTGTGGTTTTTCAGTAATTCTTGGTTTCTAGTAGGAAAAGTCCTTCTATTTTGCTCTCCTTCAGCTATGAGACTATTCTTGGCCCCATACATTTCTACATAAAGTTTAGAACCAGCTTATCAAGTTACAACACACACACACACACACACACACACCATTGTTATTATGATTGGAATTGCTTTTACTCATAGATCATTTTGGTAAAAATTGACATTTTTAAATATTGAGTCTTATACATAAGTAGAATACTGTAAAAATTAGGTATTCTTTCCTTTTTCTCAATAATAAAATTCTACATAAAGATGTTGTACATATTTTGTTAGTTTGTCTGAAGTATTTGATATTCTATATTACTGCAAATTGAATCTTTTAAATATTTATTTTATCATGTATTGCCATTATGCAGAAATGCAATTAATTTTTGAATACTGAACTTATATCCAGAAACTTATTAATTTATCTATTAATTCCAATGATTTTTTTCCTAAAGATTTTATTTATTTATTTGAGAAAGAGAGAGAGATCACAAGTAGGCAGAGAAAGAGAGGGAGAAGAAAGCTCCCCGCCGAGCAGAGAGCCCGATGCGGGGCTCCATCCCAGTACCCTGAGATCATGACCTGAGCTGAAGGCAGAGGATTAACCCACTGAGCCACCCAGGCGCACTTCCAATCATTTATCTTTAGATTCTTTTTAACTTTCATGGACATAATCATATAATCTGTGAATAAATAATTGTTATTTCTTCATTTTCGTCACTATACCTTTATTTCATTAAATTAGTTAGAAGGGTGCCTGAGTGGCTCAGTTGGTTAAACATCTACCTTCAGCTTGGATCATGGTCTCAGAGTCCTGAGATCGAGCCCCAAGTTGGGCTCTCTGCTCACCAGGGAGTCAGCTTCTCCCTCTCACTCTCCCTTTCTCTCTCTCTCTCTCAAATAAATAAATTTTTTTAAAAATTAAGTTTGTTAGTTATTTGCTTTACTGCACTGGTTACAGCCTCTGATACAATGTTTTTAAGATAGGCAGAATAAATACTTGTGTTCCTCCTGGTCTCAGAGAGAAAGCAGTTAATATGTCACTATTGTGTATGCTACTTGTACTATTTAAAAGTTATATTTCTGAAGATATGAGTTAAGGAAACTCCCTTCTTTTCCTAGTTTGCTAAGGGATTTTATCATGAGTGAACATTAAATTTTAACAAATGTTTTTTTTCTGCATCTACTGATATGTGATTTTTCTCTTTATTCTTGTATATAATGTCATATTATATTTAAATATGAAATTAACCTTGCTTTTTTAAAAGATGAATCCAACTTGATTTTGACGTATTTTTGTTTTTGCAGGTTGTTGGATTCTATTTTGATTAATATTTTCCATCTTTCCTCATCAATGATATTGATATTTTAAATTTTTATTGCAGTGTTGTCCATTTTTAGTACCTGAGTTATGCTGGCCTAATAAAATATGTTGGGAAGGGCTCTTTCTTCTATTTTCTCAAATAACTTTTTAAAATTTTTTTATTGACATATAATGTATTATTAGCCCCAGGGGTACAGGTCTGTGAATTGCCAGGTTTACCCACTTCATAGTACTCACTATAGCACATACCCTCCCCAATGTCCACAACCCAACCACCCTCTCCCTACTCCCCTCCCCCCAGCAACCCTCAGTTTGTTTTGTGAGATTAAGAGTCTCTTATGGTTTGTCTCCCTCCCAATCCCATCTTGTTTCATTTATTCCTTTCCTCCCCCACCCCCCACCCCGAGCCCCTCACATTGCCTCTCAACTTCCTCATATCAGGGAGATCATATGACAGTTGTCTTTCTCTGACTGACTTATTTCGCTAAGCATAATACCCTCTAGTTCCATCCACATCATCACACATGGCAAGAGTTCCATTGTTCGTGTTTGTGTGTGTGTGTGTGTGTGTGTGTATGTGTGTGTGTGTATACCACCTCTTCTTTATCCATTCATCTGTTGATGGACATCTAGGTTCTTTCCATAGTTTGATTATTGTGGACATTGCTGCTATAAACATTTGGGTGCACTTGACCTTTTGGGTCACTACATTTGTATCTTTAGGGTAAATATCCAGTAGTGCAGTTGCTGGGTCATAGGGTAGCTCTATTTTCAACTTTTTGAGGAACCTCCATGCTGTTTTCCAGAGTGGCTGCAATAGCTTGCATTCCCACCAACAGTGTAGGAGGGTTCCCCTTTCTCTGCATCCTTGGCAGCACCTGTCATTTCCTGACTTGTTAATTTTAGCCATTCTGACTGCTGTGAGGTGGTATCCCATTGTGGTTTTGATTTGTATTTCCCTGATGCCGAGTGATGTGGAGCACTTTTTCATGTGTCTGTTGGCCATCTGGATGTCTTCTTTGCAGAAATGTGTGTTCATGTCTTCTGCTCATTTCTTGATTGGATTATTTGTTCTTTGGTTGTTGAGTTTGTTAAGTTCTTTATAGATTTTGGATACAAGCCCTTTATCTGATATGTCATTTGCAAATATCTTCTCCCATTCTGTCAGTTGTCTTTTGGTTTTGTTAACTGTTTCCTTTGCTGTGCAAAAGCTTTTGATCTTGATGAAGTCCCTATAGTTCATTTTTGCCCTTGCTTCCATTGCCATTGGCGATGTTTCTAGGAAGAAGTTGCTGTGGCTGAGGTCGAAGAGGTTGCTGCCTATGTTCTCCTCAAGGATTTTGATGGATTCCTCTCTCACATTGAGGTCTTTCACCCATTTTGAGTCTGTTTTTGTATGTGGTGTGAGGAAATGGTCCAGTTTCATTCTTCTGCATGTCCAATTTTCCCAACACCATTTGTTGAAGAGACTGTCTTTTTTACATTGGACTTTCTTTCCTGCTTTGTCGAAGATTAGTTGACCACAGAGTTGAGGGTCTGTTTCTGGACTTTCTATTCTGTTCTGTTGATCTATGTGTCTGTTTTTGTGCCAGTACCATGCTGTCTTGATGATGACAGCTTTGTCATAGA
Organism: Enhydra lutris kenyoni; assembly: GCF_002288905.1. Taxonomy (NCBI): domain Eukaryota; kingdom Metazoa; phylum Chordata; class Mammalia; order Carnivora; family Mustelidae; genus Enhydra; species Enhydra lutris. The sequence continues at coordinate 8,261,325 of NW_019154125.1, read as the reverse complement.
GCTTGAAGTCTGGAATTATGATGCCACCAACTTTGGCTTTCTTTTTCAACATTCCTCTGGTTATTCGAGGTCTTTTCTGGTTCCATATAAATTTTAGGATTATTTGTTCCATTTCTTTGAAAAAAAAATTTATGGGATTTTGATAGGGATTGCATTAAATGTGTTGATTGCTTTACGTAGCATAGACATTTTCACAATATTTGTTCTTCCAATCTATGAGCATGGAACATTTTTCCATTTCTTTGTGTCTTCCTCAATTTCTTTCATGAGTACTTTATAGTTTTCTGGGTACAGATTCCTTGCCTCTTTGGTTAGGTTTATTCCTAGGTATCTTATGGTTTTGGGTGTAATTTTAAATGGGGTTGACTCCTTAATTTCTCTTTCTTCTGTCTTGTTGTTGGTGTAAAGAAATGCAACTGACTTCTGTGCATTGATTTCATATCCTGGCACGTTACTGAATTCCTGTACAAGTTCTAGCAGATTTGGAGTGGAGTCTTTTGGGTTTTCCACATAAAGTATCATATCATCTGCAAAGAGTGATAGTTTGACTTCTTCTTTGCCTATTTGGATGCCTTTAATTTCTTTTTGTTGTCTGATTGCTGAGGCTAGGACTTCTAGTACTATGTTGAATAGCAGTGGTGATAATGGACATCCCTGCCGTGTTCCTGACATTAGAAGAAAAGCTCTCAGTTTTTCTCCATTGAAAACGACATTCACTGTGGGTTTTTCATAGATAGCTTTGATGATATTGAGGTATGTGCCCTCTATCCCTACACTCTGAAGAGTTTTGATGAAGAAAGGATGCTGTACTTTGTCAAATGCTTTTTCAGCATCTATTGAGAGTATCATATGGTTTTTGTTCTTTCTTTTATTAACGTATTGTATCACATTGATTGATTTGTGGATGCTGAAGCAACCTTGCAGCCCTGGAATAAATCCCAGTTGGTCGTGGTGAATAATCCTTTCAATGTACTGTTGGATCCTATTGGCTAGTATTTTGGTGAGAATTTTTGCATCTGTGTTCATCAAGGATATTGGCTTGTAATTCTCTTTTTTGATGGGATCTTTGTCTGGTTTGGGGATCAAGGTAATGCTGGCCTCATAAAATGAGTTTGGAACTTTTCCTTCCATTTCTATTTTTTGGAACAGTTTCAGGAGAATAGAAATTAATTCTTCTTTAAATGTTTGGTAGTATTCCCCTGGGAAGCCATCTGGCCCTGGGCTCTTGTTTGTTGGGAGATTTTTGATGACTGCTTCAATCTCCTTACTGGCTATGGGTCTGTTCAGGTTTTCTATTTCTTCCTGGTTCAGTTGTGGTAGTTTATACATCTCTAGGAATGCATCCATTTCTTCCAGATTGTCAAATTTGCTGGCGTATAGTTGCTCATAATATGTTCTTATAATTGTTTGTATTTCTTTGGTGTTGGTTGTGATCTCTCCTCTTTCATTCATAATTTTATTTATTTGGGTCCTTTGTCTTTTCTTTTTGATAAGTCTGGCCAGGGGTTTTTCGATCTTATTAATTCTTTCAAAGAACCAGCTCCTAGTTTCATTAATTTGTTCTATTGTGTTTTTTGGTTTCTATTTTATTGATTTCTGCTCTGATCTTTATGATTTCTCTTCTCCTGCTGGGTTTAGGCTTTCTTTGTTGTTCTTTCTCCAGTTCCTCTAGGTAGAGAGTTAGGTTGTGTATTTGAGACCTTTTTTGTTTCTTGAGAAAGGCTTGTATCACTATATATTGTCCTCTCAGGACTGCCTTTGCTGTGTCCCACAGATTTTGAACCGTTGTATTTTCATTATCATTTGTTTCCATGAATTTTTTCAATTCTTCTTTAATTTCCTGGTTGACCCATTCATTCTTTAGAAAGATGCTGTTTAGTCTCCATGTATTAGGGTTGTTTCCAAATTTCCTCTTGTGATTAAGTTCTAGCTTCAGAGCATTGTGGTCTGAAAATATGCAGGGAATGATCCCAATATTTTGGTACTGGTTGAGATCTGATTTGTGATCCAGGATGTAATCTATTCTGGAGAATGCTCCATGTGCACATGAGAAGAATGTGTATTCTTTTATTTTGGGATGGAATATTCTGAATATATCTGTGATGTCCATCTGACTCAGTATGTCTTTTGAGGCCTTTATTTCCTCGTTGATCTTTTGCTTGGATGATCAGTCCATTTCAGTGAGGGGGGGTGTTAAAGTCCCCTACTATTACTGTATTATTGTTAATGTGTTTCTTTGATTTTGTTATTAATTGGTTTATGTAGTTTGCTGCTCCCATGTTAGGGGCATAGATATTTAAAACTGTTAGATCTTCTTGTTGGACAAACCCTTTGAGTATGATATAGTGTCCTTTCTCATATCTTATTATAGTCTTTGGCTTAAAATCTAATTGATCTGATATAAGGATTGCCACCCCAGCTTTCTTTTGATGTCTATTAGCATGGTAAATTGTTTTCCATCCCCTCACGTTAAATCTGGAGGTGTCTTTGGGTCCAAAATGAGTTTCTTGTAGGCAGCATATTGATGGGTTTTGTTTTTTTATCCATTCTGATACCCTGTGTCTTTTGATTGGGGGCATTTAGCCCATTAACATTCAGGGTAACTATTGAGAGATATGAATTTAGTGTCATTGTATTGCCTATAAGGTGACTATTACTGTATTTTGTCTCTGTTCCTTTCTGGTCGACTACTTTTAGGCTCTCTATTTGTTTAGAGGACCCCTTTCAATATTTCCTGTAGAGCTGGTTTGTTGTTTACAAATTCTTTTAGTTTTTGTTTGTCCTGGAAGCTTTTTAATCTCTCCTTCTATTTTCAATGATAGCCTAGCTGAATATAGTGTTCTTGGCTGCATGTTTTTCTTGTTTAGTGCTCTGAATATATCATACCAGCTCTTTCTGGTCTGTCAGGTCTCTGTGGTAAGTCTGCTGCCAATCTAATATTTTTACCATTGTATGTTACAGACTTCTTTTCCCAGGCTGCTTTCACAATTTTCTCTTTGTCACTAAGACTTGTAAATTTTACTATTAGATGATGGGGTGTGGACCTGTTCTTATTGACTTTGAGGGGGGTTCTTTGCACTTCCTGGATTTTGATGCTTGTTCCCTTTGCCATATTAGGGAAATTCTCTACAGTAATTTGCTCCAGTATACCTTCTGACACCCTCTCTCTTTCTTCTTCTTCTGGAATCCCAATTATTCTAATGTTGTTTCATCATATGGTATCACTTATCTCTCAAAATCTCCCCTCATGGTCTTGTAGTTGCTTGTCTCTCTTTTGTTCAGCTTTTTTATTCTCCATCATTTGGTCTTCTATATCTCTAATTCTCTCTTCTGCTTCATTTATCCTAGCAGTAAGAGACTCCATTTTTTACTGCACCTCATTAATAGTTTTTTTAATTTCACCTTGGTTATATTTTAGTTCCTTTATTTCTCCAGAAAGGGCTTTTATTTCTCCAGACAGAGTTTCTTTAATATCTTCCATGCCTTTTTCAAGCCCAGCTAGCACCTTGAGAATCATCATTCTGAACTATAGATCTGACATATTACCAACGTCCATATTGATTAGGTCCCTAGCCTTTGGTACTGCCTCTTGTTCTTTTTGTGTGTGTGTGTGTGGTGAGTTTTTCCACCTTGTCATTTTATCTAGATAAGAATATATGAATGAGAGAATAAAAAATGAAAAGGGTGGCAAAGACCCCAGAAAAATGTGTGTTAACCAAATCAGAACTGATCCCAAATTGTGGGGAGAAGAAAGGGGGTAAAAAGAAGTTTAAAAAAATTAAAAAGAAAATGAAAATATGTTACCAGACTGGTGAAAAGAACAGAGACACCCACTTAGTTTTGGGAGTATTTTGGTCTCTTAGAAGAAACTACTTCCCAAAATTTTAAAGAACGAATTATATATATATATATATATATATATAGGTAAACATTATGAAGGGATGGAATATGACTGTAAGGATGAAAATTTTTTTAAAAATTCTAAAAAAGGAGTTGATAAGGTAAGTTGGTTGGGAAAAGAAAGAAAAGGAAAGTGGAGAGAATTTGTTCAGGCTTGAGATTAGAACAAAGCCCTGTTCTAGATTTAAGATATATTTTGATCTATTAGAAGAAGTTGTATCCCAAAATTTTTTAGAAGAAAAAACCCTATGTGTATACAAAAAATAAAGTTAGATACAATGAAGGATAAAGTATGACTATAATAATGAAGGTTCAAAAAGTTTTTTTTTAAAGGTGTTAAGATAAACTAGTTAAAAAATGTTAAAAGAGGAAAGAGTAAAAGTTTAAAAAATTAGAATCAGAAAAAAATAAAATTAAAAATAATTTAATTAACTTTGCAAGACTAAAGTATCGTGGGGAGAAAGCCATGAATTCCATGCTTTGCTTTCCTCTCCTCTGCAATTCCACTGTTCTCCCTGATAAGTGAGCATGGTCTTGGCTGGATTTCTTGCTAATCTTATGGGGGAGGGGCCTGTTGTAGTGATTCTCAAGTGTCTTTGCCTGAGGCAGAATTGCGCTGCCCTTGCCAGGGGCCAGGCTAAGTAATCTGCTTGTGTTCGCTCTCAGGAGCTTTCGTTCCCTGAACGCTTTCTGTAGAGCTCTGGAGGATGGGAATGAAAATGGCTGCCTCCCAATCTCCAGCCTGGAGGAGCTGAGAGCCCAGGGCCCCACTCCTTAGTTTGCCATTGGAGAAAAGCGCTCAATCACTCCTGTCTCCTTGTCCTCCAGCCAGGCTCCAAGCTCACCCAGCCTGTGACCGAGCATCTCTGTCTCTGGCCAAAGCCCTGCCTGGAGTCTTCAAACCCAGCAGATCCCTGCCACTCTTCCAGGGGGGTCTTCCCAGATCTGCCACTGGTGGGGTCCCTGCTCATAGAGCAATGGTCTGCCTGTGCCATGGATCACAGTTTAAGGTAACCCCTAGTTGAGAGCTCACTCTTTAGCTCTGTCTCTGTAGCTGGCTTCCCTGCTCTAATACCTGTGAGCTCTGCAACACTCAGACACCCCCAATCCTTCTGTGACCCTGCAGGACCTGAGACCACGCTTTCCCACGAGGGCTCCTCCCCTGCTTAGCCTCTGGGTCAATGTCCCTCAGTGGAGCAGACTTTGAAAAGTGCTGATTTTATGCTCCATTGCTCTGCCACTTGCTGGGAGCTAGTCCCTTCCCTCACAATCTATCTTCCTGAGACTTTGGATTCACTTCTCCTCAGGTCCTACCTTTCAGAAAGTGGTTGATTTTCTGTTTCTAGAATTGCTGCTCTTCTTCTCTTTGATCTCTTGGATTTGTAGGTGTTTGGAATGGTTTGATAAACTATGTAGCTGATCTCCTGCTACCTGATGTCATTTCAGCCTGTTACTCTTCTGCCATCTTGACTCCTCCCTTCTCAAAGAAGTTTTAAGATTGACATTATGTATTTACTAATTGATAGAATTCACCAGCAATGCCCTGAGTATAGAGTTTCATTCTGAGACTGTTTTTAATTACAGAATGAATTGTTTTATTAAGAATCCCAGTATTTATATAGTCAATTTCCTTTTGTATCAATTTTAGTAACTTGTATGTTTCTAATAATTCATTAACATTAATTTGTTCATAATATTTTCTTAATTATTTAATGAATAGAGAATCTATAATGAGGCTCTTTTTCATTCAACATTGGTTATTTTTTTCTTAATTTTACCTTTTCCTTGATTGGTAGAGGTATTTGTTAAAAGTTTAACAAAAGATGTTAAAGATCTTTGTACTAAATATTGCAGGTATAAATTTTATACCTCTAATAATGGAGAAAAAAAGGGAGTTATACCATGACCATAGGTTGGAAGAATCAATAAGGTAAAGATGCAAATTGTTCTCAAACTGATCTCTAGATTCAATGAAACTCAAATCCAAATACCAGTAAACATTTTTCTAGAAACTGACAAGCAGATACTGAAACTTCTGTGGAAATGAGAAAGATACAGAATAGCCACAACAATCTTGCAAATGAAGAACAAAGTTGTTTTGGGGGGAGTTTTTTTTGGGGGGGGGTTGGGGTTTTTTTGTTGTTGTTTGTTTTATTGTGTTATGTTAGTCACCATACATTACATCATTAGGTTTTGATGTAGTGTTCCATGATCCATTGTTTGCATTTAACACCCAGTGCTCCATGGAATCCGTGCCCTCCTTAATACCCATCACCAGGCTTACCCATCCCCCGACCACCCTCCCCCCTTCTAAAACTCTCCATAGTTGGAAGGATCACACAAACTGATGTCAAGACTTACTCTAAAACCAGAATAATTATATCAATGCTCTATTTGCAGGACTATAAACAGACTGATGAAGGGAGCAGAACTGACTTCAGAAATAAACACACACAGATATAGTTAACTGCTTTTCAACAATGCACCAAAGAAATTCAGTGGAGAAACAAAACTGTTTTCTACAAATGACACTGAAGAACCAAGAGAGCCATATGGATACAAGTCATGACCCATTTCTCACACTGCACACAAAAATGAACTTAACGCTTGTTGTACATGTAAACATAAAAAGTAAGTAAAGATCTTTGATAGAAATGTAATAGAATATCTTTGAAAAGTTAAAATGGACAAAGATTTTATTTCTTAGATTGATTTCAAAAAGTAACATCTTTTTAAAAAATGATCGATGCTTCTTCATATAATTTAAAAATTTTGCTCCTCAAAAGATAACCAGTTACAAAATGAAAAGTCAATTTGCAGACTGGGAGAAAATTTAGATGATAGATGGGTAGAGAAGTAGATAGATACATGATACATATAGTCAAGTCTCACTATTTGCAATAGTTAAATTCCATGAAATCATGAAATTAACAAATACTAAACTATTGTGCCTAGAGGAAATACAGGGTTAGGTTCCTATAGGCCTTTGGTCACAATATTTTCATCACCTGACTAATACATAACCTTGTTTCATGTGTATTTTTCTTTAAAGACATTATTTAATATAGCATATAGTATTGATTCACCATAACTCCTGCCTGAATGAGGCTTAATTAACACCCATATTTTCTCCATAAAGTACATCACCCCATTCTTGTACTTTGGAACACCAGACAACACTTCACTTAGGGGCCATTTTAAACAACAAAATCATCAGCAAATCAGATAACAAAAACATAAAACTTGGCACTCAGTAGGCTTAAAAAGGACACTTATTTATAGAATGAGCTGGAGCAACAAAGCAGAGCATGCTTTGACCTCTTCTGGGAACAGATGCATCAGGTCACTCAAAATTTTCACAGCTCTGCTCATTTTTATAAGAAACCACAGAAGAGCCCTGAGAATTGATCTTGAAAGTGCAAATTCATTTTAGCAAATTATGGAATCCATGAACAATGAGATCCCCCTGTGTATACATTTTTATGTACTTGAGTATCAAACAAAGAACATGTCTCCAGAATAAAGAATTTTTAGAGATTAATCATAAAATACAAAAAGCTCAGTAAAATGGGCAAAAAGAAGACACAATTCAGAAAAGAATAGACGTGAATGGGTGCCTGGGTGGCTCAGTTGGTTAAGCATTTGCCTTCAGCTGAGGTCACGATCTAAGAGTCCCAGGATTGAGCTCCATGTCTGGCCCCCTGCTCATCGGGTAGTCTGTTTCTCCCATTCCTTCTGCTGTTCCCCTGTTCCTTCTGCTGTTCCCCTGCTCATGTTCTCTGTCTGTCTGTCTGTATGTCTCTCTCTCATTTTCTCACTTTCTCTCAGATAAAAAAATAAAATCTTTTAAAAAAAAGGCATGATAAACACATGCAAGCTTATTCAACTTTATTAGTCCTAAAAGAAATGTAAATTTTAACCAAAGGAAAATAATACCACATACTCATCAGACTGGCTAAAACTAGAAGGTTTACAATACCAGTTGTTGAAAAAGAAGCATACACTGCTTCTAATACACTAATGCACTGCTGGGGGTATGTGTAAATAATATTTGGACAGCATTTTAGGTAGATTACATAAATATACACCTACCTTATGATTCACTAATTCTACTCCTAGTTTTTGTTTCTCCCAAAATGAAGACACAGATTTACAAAAAAAAAAAAAAAAAAAAAAAAAAAAGATTTACCCAAGAACTTAAATGAAGCTCCATATTAACTAAATACTATAAATAGCTCAAATAATTCATCAAGGGAATGGTTAAATATATTGTGTTATATTCATACAATTGAATACTACCCCACAATAAACAATAACCTTCCAATATTCCCAACATGAGTGAATCTATGTTAAGGAAAAGAAGCCAGACCAAAAAAAAAAAAAAAAAAAAAAAAAAAAAAAGTTCATACATCATTATTCTATTTATATAAATTAAATTTTAAGTAAACAAAAAATAATTTACAGGGATAGAAATCAATATAGCAGTTGCCTCTGGAGAGGAGAGGGCTTGACTAGATTTTGTAGGATGGTGGACACACTGCATATCTTCAATAAACTATTAGTTTGGCTAACATGTACCTTTGCCAAGACTCACAAACTATAAATAATATCCATGCATCTTACTATATACAGTAATATCTCAATTAGCAAAGAAAGAAGTTAGAAGGAAAAGAGAAAGAAGAGGGAAAGAAAGAAAGAAAGAAAGAAAGAAAGAAAGAAAGAAAAGAAGGAAGAGAAGAAAAGAAAAGAAAAAAGAAAGAGGGAAAGAAAAGGAAGGAAGGAAGGGAAGAAGGGAGGGAGGGAAGGAGGGAAGGGGGAGATTCTTTGAAAGAAGCATAATTAAAACAGAAAAAATAAGTGGGTGGATATAAGATCAATTTCTCCCCATCTTCTCTAAGTACTGTGATCTTAAAAAGGTAAATACATGAAGGGAAAGAATTTAGATGAGATGTTGAGAAAACTTAATTTGGAGTTTGTAGACTTCCCCATCCCCAGGGGTATTGTCAACTATGGATTCAGTGGGTTTGTGTACCCTTTGAATTTACATGAAATCTCGTGTGTCATCTTCTGTGTAGATATGTATCAGAAGATAAAGCTAGGATCAGGCTTTTTGAAGAGCCATTGAGCTCAAAATATAAAACATCACTGTCTTAAAAGAATTTGCTAACCATCAGGCTAAATTACAGGGTTGGCATGTGAAATAGTTTTCCTGAAAGATCCCTACAAATAAAGTAGTTTGTGTATTTGACAATATTTTTAAATTAATGTAAAAATCTTCGAGAATAATGTTGCTGTGGTTGTGTAGAAAATACCCTTCCTGGGGTACCTGGGTGGCTCAGTCTTTAAGCGTCTGCCTTCTGCTCAGGTCATGATCCCAGGGTCCTGGGATAGAGCCCCACCTTGGGTTCCTCTCTCAGTGCGAGGCCTGCTTCTCCCTTTCCTACCTCCCTGCTTGTGCTCTCTCTCTCACTGTCTCCCTCTTTGTCAAATAAATAAATGAAATCATCTAAAAATGCCCTTCTTCTTAATAGGCATTATTTAAGTACTTACAGGTATAGTTTCATGATGTCTTCAATTCTCTTTCAAATGGTTCAACCAAAAAAAAATGTGTGTATATGGATAGATAGCAACAACAATAAAGCAAATGTGGGAAAATATTAAGAATTAGTAAGCCTGCTTTTCTTTCTGCCCATGGACACTACCGAGTAAGCATTGTTAAAGCCTCCCCTCCCACCACCATCATGTCTAAGTCAGAGTTCCCCAGGAGCCTGAACAGCTGCGGAAGCTCTTCTTTGGAGGTTTGGGCTTTGAAACGACTGATGAGAGTCTAAGGGGCCATTTTGAGCAACAGGGAACTTACGGACTGTGTGGTAATGAGAGATCCAACTACCAAGTGCTCCATAGGCTTTGAGTTTGTCACACGTGTCCCTGTGGAGGAGGTGGGGGCAGCCATGAATGCAAGGCCACACGAGGTGGGTGGAAGAGTTGTGGAACTAAAGCAGGCTATCTCGAGGAAAAGTTCTCAAAGACCTGGTGCCCACTTTACTGTGAAAAAGATTTTTGTTGGTGACATTAAAGAAGACCCTGAAGAACATCGTCTAAGAGATTATTTTGAACAGTATGGGAACATTGAAGTGGCTAAGATCATGACTGACCGAGGCAGTGGCAAAAAGAAAGATTTTGCTTTTGTAACATTTGATGACCATGACTCCATAGACAAGATTGTCACTCAAAAATACCACACTATGAATGGCCATGACTGTGAAGTAAGGAAAGCCCTATCTAAGCAAGAGATGGCTAGTGCTTCATCCAGCCAAAGAGGTTGAAGTGCTTCTGGAAACTTCGGTGGTGGTTTTGGTGGGAATGACAACTTTGGTCATGGAGGGAACTTCAGTGGTCCTGGTGGCTTTGGTGAGAGTCGAGGTGGTGGTGAATAGGGTGGCGGGGGGATGGCTATAATGGATTTGGTAATGATGGAAGCAACTTCGAAGGTGTCAGAAGCTGTAATGATTTTGGCAATTATAACAATCAATCCTCAAATTTTGGACCCATGAATGGAGGAAATTTTGGAGGCAGAAGTTCTGGCCCCTATGGTGGTGAAGGCCAATACTTCGCCAAACCACGAAGCCAAGGTGCCTATGGTGGGTCCAGCAGCAGCAGTAGCTACAGCAGTGGCAAAAGGTTTTAATTACTGCCAAGAAACAAAGCTTAGCAGGAGAGGAGAGCCAGAGAAGTGACAGGGAAGCTATAGGTTACAACAGATTTGTGAGCTCAGCCAAGCACAGTGGTGGCAGGGCCTAGCTGCTACAAAGAAGACATGTTTTAGACAATACTCATTCGTATGGGCAAAAAACTCGAGGACTGTATTTGTGACTAATTGTGTAACAGGTTATTTTAGTTTCTGTTCTGTGGAAAATGTAAAGCATTCCAACAAAAGGTTTTAATGTAGATTTTTTTTTTTGCACCCATGCTGTTGATTGCTAAATGTAATAGTCTGATCATGATGCTGAATAAATGTGTCTTTAAAAAAAAAAAAAGAATTGGGGGGTGCCTGGGTGGCTCAGTGGGTTAAAGCCTCTGCCTTCGGCTTGGGTCATGATCTCAGGTCATGGGATCGAGCCCCACATCGGGCTCTCTGCTTGGCAGGGAGCCTGCTTCCTCCTCTCTCTCTGTCTGTCTCTCTGCCTGCTTGTGATTTCTCTCTCTCTCTGTCAAATAAATGAATAAAATCTTAAAAAAAAAAAAATTGGTAAGCCTGGGTAAAGGATATATGGATAGTCATTGTGCTATCCTTAAAATTTACCTATGGTTTAAAGGTTTTCGAAATATAATGTTGAGAATAAAGAATGAGACACATACTCAAAAATGTTTTGATCAGCTAGGTAGAAAGATCAAGTTTCATTTGCAAAAATTCAGGCCAGCCTCAGATTTCCTTATTATATTCATCACTAAAAGATGTTAAAGAAGTGCTAACAAAGTTCTTAGTGAGAAAAAATGTTAAGTCAAGACTTTAAAACCCAGCCAAACATTTGATCAAGTGTACAGGCAATAGGAAACATACTTCCCAAGAGCTCTTCTTAAAAATAGAGCACAGGAGCTATCTCATTGTGATTTTGCTTTGCTTTCTTCTGATAATTAGTGATGCTGAATAACTTTCCATGTGTCTGTTTATGGTGATGATATCGCAGGTGTTTGCATAGTTCTAAAGTCATCAAAATGTATATATTAAATATGTGCAATTCTTTGTATAGTGAATACCCCTCAAAGTTGAAAAAATACTAGAGGATGGATTTCATTTAACTCAGAGTTGAACGGTGAAACTATAGCAAAGGGAGTGGATGTGCATGACTCTAATATAATTTAGATATTATCTAAATATGGAAGTAGGAAGATTATTGTTACAGAACAAAATGTAAATACTCAGAGACTGATGGTGAAGAAATAGAAATAAAAATGTTTGGGAAGATAATGAGGAAGGGAAATTGAAGGCAGCATAAGCACACTAATTTTTCATCTTTGATATCTGGGTTCAAAAGAGATATATAAAAATAAGCTAAAAGCAGCATAAGCACATTCCAGAACACAAAAGTAAATATTTAAAATGATAATCCACTAAAAGTCAGTAGCAGAGAAGACATAGAGACAGAGATTAGTTGAAATATATTAAGTTCATCATTGTCCATCGAAGAGAATCACTACATTAGCACATTTTTGTAAATGAGATGATTCAAGTAGACACAGAAAAAGCATTGAAGACGTTAACAGTGAGGGGCTCCTGGGTGGCTCAGTTGGTTAAGCATCTGCCTTCAGCTCACGTCATGATCTCAGCATCCTGGGATCCAGCCCAACATTGGGCTCCCTGTTCAGTGGGGAGTCTGCTTCTCCCTCTTCCTCTATCCCTCTCTTCACCCATGCTCTCTCTTTCTCTCTCTCTCTCTGCTCTCTCTCTCTCAAATAAATAAATGAAATCCTTAAAAAAAATTTTAATTTCACAATGATTCATAATTAAAATTGCTAATTAACTCAAAATAGAAGGGAACTTCTTAACCTGATAAAGTGCATCTATAAAAATACATTAGAATACAGGCACCTGGGTGGCTCAGTGGGTTGAGCCTCTACCTTCAGCTCAGGTCATGATCTCAGGGTCCTGGGATCGAGTCCCGCATCGGGCTCTCTGTGCGGCGGGGAGGCTACTTCCCCATCTCTCTCTCCCTCTGCCTGCCTCTCTGCCTACTTGTGATCACTCTCTGTCAAATAAATAAATAAAATTAAAAAAAAATACATTAGAATAATCATCTTGAATCAGAAAGTATTATAAGTATTCTCTTAAAATCAGGAACACAACAGAGATGTCCACTAACATCACTCCTAGTCACCTGGTAGTAGATGATCTAATTGGGCCAAAAGCCAAGAAAAAAATTTTAAGACATAAAGAGTGAAAGAGGGAATAAAAATGCAATTATTTGCAGATAGCATGACTGATCAGAAATATTTAGAGACTTTAGCAAAGCAGAAAGATGTAAGGCCAGTATACAAAGCTCAATTGCATTTCTACACATTAATCAGCAACAATTAGAAGGTATGATTTGGAAAGATGCTATTTATTATAGCAGCAATATTTATAAAATACCTAGTAAAAAAATCTAACAAAAGATGTTGTAGATCCACTCACAGAAAATTCCAAAACTTTACTGAAGGAAATTATAGAAGATTTAACAAATGAAAAGATGTTCTTATCCACAGACAAGAAAACTTAATATTGTAAAGATAACAACTGTACCCCCAAATGATTCACGGATACAATGAAATTCTTTTTTTTTTTTTAAGATTGTATCTATTTATTTGACAGAGAGAGAGACAGCAAGAGAGGGAATACAAGCAGGAAGACTTGGAGAGGGAGAAGCAGGGTTCCCGCTCCACAGGGAGCCCAATGTAGGGCTCGATTCCAGGATTCTGGGACCATGACCTGAGCCGAAGTCAGATACTTAAAAACTGAGCCACCCAGACACCCCTACCTACAATGCAATTCTAATAAAAATTCCAAAACACTCATCTTGGAACATGACAATTTGTTTCTAAAAGTTACATTAAAGAACAAAGAACCAAATAAGAGATAAGAAAATGTTGAAGAATGACTGGCCCAGTGGCATAGAATGGGGACTGTCCTACCAGATGTAAAGATTTCTCACACAGCTGTAGTTAACTAAGAGATTATCATATTGGGGGGAAGATGAAGAACACAGAAGGAGCAGAACAGAAAGTCCCCCAAAGTGACACATAAGAGCCGAATTTAGATGTTATTTAAACTGACAAAAGATGGAGTCCACAACAAAGACCTGACAACGATTTGGAGTCCCTATTCGTTAGGTAACATAGCTTTAGCATTAATAAAACAGAAAGAGAGCATGAAAAACAGGTAAAACACAGTGGGAATTATTCAATTCCATTAATTTTATCTTTATCAGATATGTAAATCAAAGACATATAAAACTTAACATAATCCTGTCGATCATATATGCATATATTAAATGAAAGGAATTCTCTTTTCAATATATGAAAAGAAATATTTTTATATATTGAAAAGAGAATCCTCACTCATTTTAATACACACGATAATACATTAAACTGAGGGTTTGGGAAGGGAGGGAGGTGGGAGGTTGGGTGAGCCTGGTGGTGGGTATTATGGAGGGCACATATTGCATGGAGCACTGAGTGTGGTGCATAAACAATGAATTCCGGAACACTGAAAAGAAATAAAATAAAATAAGACAAAGTCAATTACAAAACCAGAAAACAACTCTACATAATTTTCTGGGAAAGGATAATTTTCTGGGAAAACATAATTTACTACAACTGATCTCAGAATATAACAAAAATATAAACTCACTATTTTTCATAGAAGAATAAAGGCAATGGTCAAAGGATACCATCAAAAAGCATTGGGTCCAGATGTGTTCACAAGGGAATTATATAAACCATATAGATAATTCTAATGTGAGTTTAAACTGTTCCTGCATATAATATAAAGGGGACTTTCCCCATTATTTTAAAGAAAATATTTTACTTAAACTTCAATACCCAAATTCATAAGAGACAATGCTGGAAAAGAAATCTAGAGATCAACCTCACTTAAAATATGTATGTGGGGCAACTGGGTGGCTCAGTCAATTAAGCAGTTGTCTTCCTCCCAGGTCATGATCCCACGGTCCTGGGATTGAGCTTAGCATCAAGCCCCATGTAGGTTTCCCTGCCCAGCTAGGGTCTGCTTCCTCTCTTTCTCTACCACTACCCCCGCTTGTGCTCTCTTTCAGATAAATAAATAAAATATTTAAAAATATATTTATGAAAAAATACTGATGAAATATATTTAACCGGGCACCTGGGTGGCTCAGTTGGTTAAGCCATTGCCTTCAGCTCAGGTCGTGATCCAGGAGTCTCAGGATCGAGTCCCACATCCAGCTCCAGCTCCATAGGGAGAGCGCTTCTCCCTCTGACCTTCTCCCCTCTCATGCTCTCTCTCTCTCAAATAAATAAATAAAATCTTTAAAAAGTATATATTTAACCAAAAGAATCCAGCATACTCTAAAACAATATTGTGTCTGATTAAGTAGGGTTTATCCAAGTAATACAAGGTTCGTTTAACACTAGGAACCACCTTGGGACGCCTAGGTGGCTCAGTCGGTTAAGTGTCTGCCTTCAGCCCAGGTCATGAACCCAGGGTCGTGGGATTGAGCCCTTCTGCTGCTCCCACTGCTTGTGCCCTCTCTCTGTCTGTCTCTCTCTGTCAAATAAATAAATTTTTTTTAAAAATCACTTCAATTGATGCTGGCTGTGAAGATATTTTGTAAAAATTAATATCCATTTTTAATATTTTTTAAATCTAAAGGGAAGTATAAGTGTATATTTACTTAAAATGAATAAACGACTGTGCATACACATCCACATCGTAAAAGGTCTAGTGGAGAACAGTAGATACATTTCTTCACTCCAGCAGCACCTCTGTTATTTAACAGAGCTAGTAGATATTGGCTAGAGCAATCAAAAAGAAAACAAATAAGATCTATAAAACTGGAAAAGAATAAATAAAATTGTCATTATGTAGATGATTTGGTTGTAAAACTGAAAAATACTTGAGAATAATTTTTAAATAATTACAAAAATAAAGTTTAGTAAGGTGTCAATGTACAACACTAATACTCTGGAAATTGGTACAACTTCTGTACATAGAAATTTGGCAATAACTACTGAAATTTAAAGTGTCAATGACTTTGGATCCAGAAATTTTACCTCTGGAAATTTGTCCCTCAGATACACAGGACATATATAATGTTGTGCAATGACAAGTTATTTATAATAATAAAAGGTTGAAAATAAACATTTGACAATATGGGTTATTGAAACAACCTTTGCATAGCTATAAAACATACTACTTTAACTGGTCAAAGAATGAAATTGCTTTATTTATATATTTTTGTAATGGAACAATCCTCAAGATATATTGTTAAGTGAAAAAGAAAATGCAAAGGTAAAAATGTAAGGTAAATGTAAGGTAAAAAGAATACATTTGTACATGCTTGTATAAGCATTGATTATCTCTGAATGATATAAAAGAAGTTGATAATCATGAATGTATCTAGAGAGGGGTCCTGGTGGCTGGAGTTATGACAGAGGCTTTCTTTCTAGGCTGTGAATTTTTAATGTCTGTACTATGAACATGTTGATAAATGTGTTGGTGGAATAAAGGACCACTTATCTCAGCGGTAATAACCATAGTTGTTATGGTAACTACTCTTGGTTCATACAACTGAAAACAGCAGAAAAAAAAATCACTTAAACTGTGGGAGATAAAATTAAACTTCCCATGGGACAAATTTTATGCAAATTTATACTAATTTTTGTTTTTTGAATATACTTTTTGAATTCTCTCACCAAGTGTACAAACAAAAATATATTAAGAAAATAAAAATCTTATTATCCAAAATAATTGTTAATATAATAATGGTACCAAACAGTTAATTTAATAAAAAGGATTTTTAAAGTAACTATTCAATATCACTAAAATTAAGTACTGCAAGTAGGTACTAACCCACGGCCTAAAGGCATTTACTTCTCAATTATACAGAAAAGTAGCCCATCTCTCCCAAGTAAGAAATACAATCATGAAGAGACACACAAACGAAGACTTTGGGCTTTGATATATTCAAGGAAATATTCCCAGGTGTCCTATTAATCAGTTTGAAATGGATAACCTATTTGTTACAATGGTCAAATAAACTTAATGAGACTATTCCATTACAATAGACTTTTACTGAGATTTCACATCTTACCATCTTATGCCGAGTTTATGAAACTTGCAGTGACCTGTGCTAGGTAAATACTAAGCCACCAAAACCTGGAGTCTCAGGGGTGGAAAATTGAGACAGAAAAAAAAAATGTTAATTTTTTTTGTTTCATGAATAAGAGATGGAGCACATATGATGAGTGCTGTGAAGTGTGTAAACCTGGCGATTCACAGGCCTGTACCCCTGGGGATAAAAATATATGATATGTTTATAAAAAATAAAATTTAAAAAAAAAAAGAGATGGAGCACAAATAATAACGTTCGGTTACAAAACTCAAACCTTGTGCAAACTACTTCGCTCTGAGTCTTTCCTCATTGGTGGTCTACTAATAACACATCACTCACAGCAAGACCTTGGTGTTTTTCCTTTGAAGATAAACAACTTTACAGAACATTGACATCAGAGAAGGTCATACTGTGACCACGATAAAGTAGTCAAAAAAAAAAAAAACACTTCATAATTTTATCTAAGAACAGACAAAAACAAGGTCATTGTACAAACCACAAACCACCACCCTCTCCTAATGCAAGTGACTGCTACTTCTTTCCTAATGACAGCTTTGACCACACTCCAGTTGCCCTGCTCTGATGGAAAGTTTTATTAAGATAGCCAATCGTAGAATTATCTCTCTTCCAGACAGTTTCAATCCAGACCAAAGATCCAGTTACTTAAAACTTCCCCCAAACTACCAAACATCTTGCTGAGATGCCCACCATTCTCCAGTGTGTGGTCTCTCTCACTATAATGAACAACAAACCGAGCTTGCTCAGCTACAATATATTCTTGGTGGTCTCTGGCTGGAGAAGTGAAAGAGTTGCCTACACCAAAGGACTTAAATTCTTCTTCAGTTCTCTCTTACGTACACACCAATCAGGCTTTCAACCATACCAAGCCACTGAAACTGCTCTTCAGTGTCACCAGTAACTTCTAGCTGATCAGATCCAGTGGTCAATTCCCAGTGCTCATGTTACTTGACCAATCAGTAGCATTTGCTGCAGATTACTTCTTCCTACTACTAATTATTCATTGGCATCCACAACACTTGATTTTCCTCCTTCTTGGCCTGCCATTCTTCATTAGTCTCCTTTCCAGATTCTGTCTCATCTCCCTAACTTCTAAGCATAGTATACCCAAGGGCTTAGGTCTCTGACTTCTATCTGTACTTATTCCCTTCATAACCTCTAGTCCCATTCTTGTAAATATCATTTATGCTGATGACTTGTTTTTGTGTGTTCATTCACCCCATCCTAAAATACATATATCCTGAAATACAGAAGTCTGACTAAACTGGAATAAATATGTATTCATTATATATTCATTCTATTAAACTCCTTTATTCTGATCTCCACATAATGGCTGTCTGTATTCAGCATTTGAAAACATAAGATATCTCAAACCCCTGCTGTGGCTTGGATCTCACTCATTGAAAAATCAAAGTCTACACAAGGATCTACATGATCCACTTCCCTCACATATATACACAAACCTACCTCTAAAGCTTTGTTCAAGTTCTTCAAGGCAGAATTCAATTATTCAAATTCATTCAAAAGATTGTAACTCAAACACAAAGTTTTAGGACAAAAAAAAAAACAACTTTGATTCAAATCAATGAGCATGATGTGGGATTTTTTATTTAGATATTCTTTTTTTTTTAATTTTATTTATTTATTTGACAGAGAGAGATCACATGTAGACAGAGAGAGAGAGAAAGAGGCAGGCTCCCTGCTGAGCAGAGAGCAGGATGCGGGCTCGATCCCAGGACCCTGGGGTCATGACCTGAGCCCAAGGCAGAAGCTTTAACCCACTGAGCCAGCCAGGTGCCCCTATTTAGATGTTCTTATAAGAGGCTAAGATTAATGAATGACTGCCAGATATACTGGTAACCTTAAAATGTGTCAGGGCTCTTGGGATAATGGGGTCCTTCCCACCCTAGATGTTTGATGAATCATCTTTTTTCAGGATCCTGAGAACTTCCCACAACCCACCCAGGACCCCTCTTCTTCCTCTGGGCTACTCAGGGATCTTCCCATAGACCTCTACCTCACCTCCCCAGAAACAAATCAGCAAACCCTCACCAGGTTCACTTCCAGAGTCAAGGTCTAATAGATGATTTTCATCAAGACATAATCTAGAAAATGTGAATTAAAATTGCCTGAGCAGCATTTTCTTTATTCAACAAAAAATATGTTAGTTGAAGCAACAAGAATAATAAAGAATCACAAAATGTTAGATCTACATTAGCTCTTAGATATGACCTAGCCCAGGGGTTTTTTCTGTACAGGGCCAGTTAATAAATATTGTAGGCCTTGTGGGTCAAGCAGCCTCCACTATACTGATTCAGCACTGCTGAATAGAACAAAAGAAATTACAGAATACATGTCAACAAGTGGTTGTTGCTGTGTTCCAATAAAACTTTATTTACAAAGCTATGCATCAGGCTGTATGGGACCTGTGGGATATAATTTGGAGACTCCTGATTTAAACCAATTCAAGTCATTTCATAAATGTAGACAAAGTAATTTGACACAAAGAGTAAGTGCAACCCATGCTCCTATTGACCAGGATAATCTCAGTATGTGTCTATTGTCTTGATATCATTAATATATCCCTTATCAGTCTCAAAAGCATCCTGGTTTGGATAATAAATTATATAGTCACTTTTTGTAATACCATGCCCTTCAAGTTATATAAATCCCCATATTTATTGTGTATTAATAGTACCTCAAAAATTATTTAAAACTGAATAAACATATAACACAGATAAAGCTAATATTTAAAAACTACTAAAGTTAGTTGAAGAGGTGTCTGATATTGTCCAAATTTTTAATAGCCCGATGGGGAACTATTTTCTAAAAATCAATAAGTAATGCAGGATAATGGAACAAAAGATTCAATATTTGTCATCTGTTATTTAAAGATAATGTAATTATAACTACTCAAGAAAATTTTTAGTTTTCTTGGAAATGTACAAACCATTTTTCAAACACTAATAGCATTAAATATTTAGAAAACTCTAGGATGGATATTTGCCAAGCTATCTTAAGTTATCATTTCAAATTTTACCCTTTGACATATTCCATTAGTTTGCTTCTTGCTGTTGGACACTCTTCCTTGATGTTCTAACATGGCCTTGTTCTAGCTTTGAATGCTAGAACAAAACAATCATCTCTGAGAATTAAAGAGAAGCAGAGATTTCATGGGATTGCATTTCTTTTCTGTGCCCCTGACTCTTACACCAGCCTGACTCAGGCTTTTAGATTGGGTCCAGAGTCTCAAAGACTCAATACAAAATGTGGTTAACCTACGATTACAGACTGAATGTTTGTATCTCCCCACCCCAAATTCCTACGTTGAATCCTTAGCCCCAAATGTAGTAGTATGTGAAGATGGGGCCTTTGGGTAGTAATTAGGTCTAGATGAGATCATGAAGATGGGTCTTCATGATGAGATTAGAGCCTTTATGAGGAAATACCAGAGATGTCTTCTCTCCCTCCCTGCCTCCTTCTCTCTCCCTCCTTACCATGTGAACATACAGCAAGAAGGAAGCCATCTGCAAGCTAGGAACAGGATTCTCTCCAGAAACAAAATATGCCGGTATCTTGATCTTAGACTTCCTTGCCTCTCAAAATATAAGAAATAAATGTCTTTCATTCAAGCCCCAGGTCTATGGTATTGGTATAGCAGCATGAGCTAAGATATCCAGCTCTCACCAGCAACATCTGTCAATGAGCTTACCACAACCCATTCTCTGGCAGAAATAGGATGGATTTGGTCCTTACTAATAAAGCATGAGTTTTGAGTTAGGACATTCAGTGATAACATACCTACAGGCATTTTTTAATGTCCCAGAGGAATTACAGTTTTAGATAGTTTTGAAAAGTGTGCTGATTTATGTTTTTAAAAGAAATTGTGTTTTAGACAGTAATTTTATACCTAAATAAAATATTTTATTTTCACAACAGAGATATATGGAATAAGCATGGGGTATGATTCCAAATAAAATGATAAAAGTTTATTTCACAGTTTAAAATACTGTCAACATTTTTAGCCTATCCTACTAAACTTGGGCCTGAGGCCTGCATATCATTCAGTTGTCATCTGCCCAGAATAAAATCTTATCTTTCGAGACATCTGTTTAAGTGGCTAAAATGCTGAAGAGCATGCAGTTATTCATTGCTATTGTTCCCAAGTTTGAAGAATAAAGGAGGAGCAAAATACCCTCCTTTAAGATCATCAGGTAGGGGCAGATTATGTACTGTGTAATTTCTAAAATGCTCTCTTTTCTCATATTTTTCATAAACCACTCACTTTAATTTCAATGCTAAGTTACTTGAGAGCCAGGATCATATTTTGGATTAAAAGTTTATCAGTAGGCACATCTGGGTGGCTCAGTGCATTAAGCATTCAACTCTTGGTTTTGGCTCAGGTCATGATACCCCGGTCATGGGATCAAGCCCTGAGTGGGGCACTATGCTCAGTGTAGAGTCTGCTTCAGATTCTTTCTCCCTCTCCCTCTTCTTCCCCGCTCCTGTGTGTGCATGCACTCTCTCTCAAATAAATAAAATTTCTAAAAAAATAAAATAAGTAAAATTTGTCAGTAAATCCCTGGCTATGTCAAGAATTCTGGTTGGCAATGACTACCCACCATAATTCTTGGAAATTCTTAACTACCAAAGGTTTTGTTTAAATTATCCATCTATCAGATGGTTGGTGAGGATGCGGAGAAAGGGGAACCCTCCTACACTGTTGGTGGGAATGCAGGCTTGTGTAGCCACTCTGGAAAACAGTATGGAGGTTCCTCAAAAAGTTGAAAATAGAGCTACCCTAGGACCCAGGATTGCATTATTGGGTATTTACCCTATACATACAAATGTAGTGATCTGAAGGAATGCATGTACCCAAATGTTTATAGCACCAATGTCCACAATAACCAAACGATGGAAAGAACCTAGATGTCCATCAACAGATGAATGGATAAAGAAGAGGTGGTATATATATACAATGGAAAACTATGCAGCCATCAAAAACCTGAAATCTTGCCGTTTGCAATGACGTGGATGGAACTAGAGGGTATTGTGCAAAGTAAAATAAGTCAATCAGAGAAAGACAATTATCATATGATCTCTCTGATATGAGGAATTTGAGAGACAGGCCAGGGAGTTGTGGGGGGTAGAGAAGGAAAAAAATGAAACAAGATGGGATTGGGAGGGAGAAAAACCATGAGACTCTTAATCTCACAAAACAAACTGAGTGTTGCTGGGGGGTTGGGGGGTAGGGATAAGGTGTCTGGGTTATGGACATTGGGGAGTGTATGTGCTAGAGTGAGTGCTGTGAAATGTGTAAGCCTAATGATTCACAGACCTGTACGCCTGGAGCAAATAATACATTATATGTTAATAAAAAATATCTGTCTATCAGTGAATCTGTTTAAGTGCATTAGAAGATAGACACATTTCTCAGCTACTCCAGGAATTTTTATTCCTAACCAATATGCCACAGCCTATGTGTGAGGGGATTGACTCAAGGCACTGGACATTTCTAGGCCACATCTGTGTGGGCTAAGGGGAAGAAAAATGAGAAAGGGCTAGCAGACCTATTGAATACAACCTTCGCCTTCTAACTCTAGGAGATGATACAGGGCCATGATGTAGCAACAGCATCCTCTGATTTACATCATTACCAACTGGGAGCAGTATGGAAACTACCTAAGAGCCAAAGAGAGAAAAAACAGTCCTTTGACTCTTCTTCCTACTCCACCACTCTTGTATTTACTAAAGATAGTTTCAGAAGAGTTAATCAATGCTCAGGAAGAAGGACAATATGCAAGTTAGTGTTATGCAGTCAGTTGAATGTCCACCAAAGTCTGCCTTGCTTTGAACATATTGCCAGGCCATATTATTCAGTCTTCTCTTCAGTTATGGGTGACCATGTGGCTGGATTCTCCACAATTCAACTTGAAAAAGTGAGATATGCTATTTCTATGGAGTCTGAACCTTGCTTCTTTTCCCTTTGTGAAAACTCAAACCTACTAGAAGGATTAATGTGAGTAGAACAAATAATCAACACCCATCACAGCCCATAGACTTGGGACCTCTGCTTATTCATGAGGTATAAAGGAAACATCCATTCTTTCTCTACTTCTCACAAGTTTTTCCAAATGGAAGGGGACTGATTTATCTGACTAGTGAAATTGAGCACAAGATTCACTCTCCATGTCTGGCCTGGTCTGGTGGATTTTATTCTGGGTACTGTGCTATCTTCAAAGTGTTAACTTTCTTAATTAGTCCCTTCTGTTCCTAGCTAATAAATATACCTGCATAAAGAATATCAGTCTCCTTGGGAAGACCAGGAAGCCCATTTTTTTTTTGCTTCTGTTTTCCTAGACTTGGTGATTACAACATGGGCTACCACTTTCAGGGCACTGGATAGGTGCCCTTATAAACCATGTTCTTTAGACACAACTCTTTCCAGTAGCAAGCCTCCAGTCCAGATCAGGAAAGAGGGGCCAACTATTGAAAGCTCTTTTTTGACTTCAGACCCAAGCACAGTTTCTGTTCAACACATGGGATTTCCTGTATTATGTTCACCAACTGATTTCTGGGTGTATTTCTCAATTTGTTTCAGAAACTTCAAAGAGAAAAAGATGTAATTGTTTGGCACCTTTATTCTCCAAATGAGAGGGCAATACCTCAAAGAAATATTACAAGGACCAATTATTATTTATTTCATTACATTGCCTCTACTTTGAGAAATATGAATTTCAACTCATTAGGTACATGGACACTATCATTCTGCATGATTTCCTAGCATGATCTGTGAATGATGTTAAAAATAAGCTATGGCTAAGAGGGCTACCTGTTCACCACATATTCATGTGTCTTTTCACCTATGGTGGAATGACTAAGTTAGCCAGGGTCATTTCCCATCCCTCTACCATCTAAGTGAGGCCATGGGACTCACTCTCACCAGTGGAGCATAAGCAGGTGTGAGTAGCATCATTTCTGTGCCACACAGCTTAAGGGGTGTGCATTCCCCATCCTTTATTTCTCCTTCTACTGACTGGAGCAGACTTTTGTGATAACCCTGGAGGCCCTGAAGATGGTGGAACACAGTACCACCAGAAGAGAGAGAATCAACACTTGCTTTGAGTGCTGAGTAAGAAATAAACTCTATTTGAGCCATCACATATTTTTTAGTCTACTTGCTGCAACAGGCAGCCCACCCTCATAATAGAATTAAAGCCACAATTCTACCTATAAGCAGTGGACCAAGGAAATAATCACAGATATTTTAAGAAGTCATGTCCAACCATGTTATTACAGCATTTTATGATCAAGAAGCCACTTGGAAGCAACCAAAAGGTCAAACAGAAGTCAATGAGGTAAGTATATTTATTTATGATAGGCTATTTTTAGCATTTAATGTAAATTTCAATTTCAGGTCAAAGGATATAATATTAATTCTAAAAACAGCAGGTTAATACCTATGAAGTAGTTGCCACATTTCAAGCACTGTTCCAATCATTTTAATCTTTCCAAATCCCATGCTATGTGCTTTTTATGGATAAGAGAACTGAGGCACGGAGGTTAAATAACTTAACTCAGGTCACACAGCCCCAATACATGAGGGAGCTAAGAAATGCACGTAAAATCATATGTGAAAATGTCTACTGGATAGAAAGATTAAGAGACAGAACAAAATAGATGTACATTCTTATCTCAACTATTCTGTATGAGTGGGTGAGATCAGTTGTGGGTCATTCATGTATTCATTCATTTATTCATTCATCCACCCATTTAAAAATATTTCTTGA
Organism: Enhydra lutris kenyoni; assembly: GCF_002288905.1. Lineage (NCBI taxonomy): Eukaryota > Metazoa > Chordata > Mammalia > Carnivora > Mustelidae > Enhydra > Enhydra lutris. Next base: position 8,236,769 of record NW_019154125.1, on the reverse strand, counting down.
GTGGTTGTTACTTGTCAGGCACTGCTCCTGAGCCGTACATGACATTGACTTCATAAGCCTTCAATTCAAGTAGGAGAAGTGTAAGAAACAAATAAACATGCAATATAGTGTTGACTTGAGAATTGCTGTGAAGTAAAGCCAAGAAAGGAGACAGATGGGTGAGTAGGACACTGTCTTTAGGAAGGATGGTCAGAAAAGGCCTGAGAGAGAAGGAAGCAGGTCATGCAGAATCCTGGGGGACCATTCTTTTCTGGGCAGAGGGAAATGCAAAAACCCCAAGGAAGGAACAAACCTGCAGTGTCTGAGTGGTTGTAATGGAATGCCGAAAGAGGACAGAGTGGGGAGAGGAGGATGGCATCAGGCAGATCTGGTCTGCACATGGCTTTGTTGGGAAGGAGTTTGGATGGGTTTTGAGTCAAGTGCAAAGTGTGGGAGGTTGAGTTCCCTGAGATAGACGCCAAAGTGGAAATGCATGGGCGGGATATTTCTGGGAAGGAATCTTAGGCATCTATATCTACAGAAGAGTGAAAGAAGCAGGATTGGCAGAGGGGGAAGTTGAAGCATGTTGTAGCCTATCCCACTAGGAGCACTGAAACTAAAATGACTAATACAACACAGGCTCAATATTTCTGCATCAACCATCAGTGGATGCAGGTGGCCATAAGGGGGGCCTGGATGAGGTAACACTCTTCAGCAGGGCAATTCTTAAAGAGACCCAGCAGAGGGCTATCAGCTGCCACCCATCCCAGCATCTTAGGAAATTAGTATTTCAATCCTGGGGAGGAGCATTTGGGCAGCGCAACAGAGCATCCACTCGAGGAGGCCATTGGAAAATTTTGAGCAAGGAAGTAACATGATTGGAATTATGTTTCTAAGAGTAATTCTGGCTGCTTGTGGGAATAAGAAAAGCATGGAGAGCAGTTTAAAGGTGAGAAGCCACTTTGAGCTTCTGCTCTTACACATCCTAAAAAATAAACCAGGAAACAGCGTGAAGCCTAATAGGCAACCAGAGATATTTTTTTCCTGAGCATTTTTTTTTTTAAGACTTATTCATTTATCCTAGACACAGAGAGAGAGAGAGAGAGAGTGCGCGCACCTGCATGAACGTGAGCCAGGGCGAGATGGGCAGAGAGAAAGGGTGTCCTAAGGTAGACTCCCCACCAAGCGTGGAGCCAACACAGGACCCCGAGATCATGACCTGAGCCGAAACCAAGAGTCCACTGCTCCACCTACTGAGCCACCCAGGCAGCCCAGCAATTTCTTGATTAGTCATATCAGAGAATCAGAGCATCCTCTGAAGAATTCAATTATACTTTTGACATGAGCAACAACATCTGAAGAAAGTTACATGGATCTCAGGAGGCATCATCAGTTCCACTTCAGAGTGAGAAAATTGCATAATCACTTTCTACAACTGTAAAATAAATTGGCTCAGAAAACTGATGATCTTTTTTTTTTTAAAGATGTTATTTATTTATTTGACAGAGAGAGATCACAAGTAGACGGAGAGGCAGGCAGAGAGAGAGAGAGGGAAGCAGGCTTCCTGACGAGCAGAGAGCCCGATGCGGGACTCGATCCCAGGACCCCGAGACCACGACCTGAGCCGAAGGCAGCGGCCCAACCCACTGAGCCACCCAGGCGCCCCGAAAACTGATGATCTTAAAAAGAAGAACCTGAAATGTAAGGGTGACTTTGCTATATCCCATTAAGAAAGTTGGGAAAAGGTGTGTCTGTTAATTGAAATTGACAATACAGACAAAACAGGAAATGTGGGTTTTCCCCACCCTGTGGAGGAGTGGTCTTTCCTCCAGGCTACAGAAAACTTTACTGCAATAAACACAGCAATACATATATTAAGTGCAAAATTTGAGACCAAAATTTATGTGAAATCATCTGCTATATGAACTTATCAGGTCATAGACTTAATTAGTCAATATTTTGCCAATTTAAATCTTAAAATATCTCTCATGAAGAGAGGAAAAAATGAAACAAAACGAAACCAGAGACAGAGACAAACCATAAGAGACTCTTAATCTCAGGAAACAAACTGAGGGTTGCTGGAAGGGAGGGAGGTGGAAGGGATGGTGTGGCTGAGTGACTGACAGTGGGGAGGGTATGTGCTATGGTGAGTGCTGTGAATTGTGTAAGACTGATGATTCACAGACCTGTACTCCTGAAACAAATAATATATTAATGTTAATTTAAAAAAATCTCATCAAGAAAGTGGTTTGAAACTTTTCTGTCCCTGAGAGCCACCTCAGATGCTTGTTTAAAATGTAAGATCCAGGAGCACCTAGGTGGCTCAGTCGGTTAAGCATCTGCCTTCAGCTCAGTGTGATCCCAGGTCCTGGAATCAAACCCCACATCAGGCTCCCTGTTTAGCGGGGAGTCTGCTCTCCCTCCGTACCACCCCCAACTTGTGTATGTTTTCTCTCTTGCTCTGTTCTCCCTCTCGAATAAACAAATAAATAATCTTTAGAATAAAAAATAAAAATAAATAAAATGCAGGCTCCAGGCTTCAATCCTGACCACTTGACACAGGTCTAGTGTGGCTCAAACACCCAGGATGATTCTGATGGAGGTGGTTGATGGGTACTCTTCAAGAAACTGTCTAAGAGACAATTCACCAAAAGCAGAGGGCAGCTAGCATTCTAATGTGATCAGGTTATCTTGGTAAGTAGAGCAATGATATGCAGTCGCAAATGGATTTATGATCATTGTCACCATAAATATCCTCTGCCCAACACTGTTGTACGTCACCCTTCAACATGCCTGAATTTAAAATAGTCCTCAGCCACAATATCCTGTAACCCCAAGTTCATAATGTTAGTGCCAGAAAATAGCTCAGCTGAAATCCATTAGCCAAAGGAAGTGCCACAGACAAAAATCACAGGAAGACAGGTAATCACTTGTACTTATCACCACATCTGCTACATTACATAAGAAAGTTTTGGGTTCACACCCAAAGTGAAAGAAAAACCTAAAATCCCATAAATAATACATTGAAGAGAGCAGAGTTTTCTAATGTAGTATCTGGAGAGGCCCCGCTAAGATAAAAGGCTCTGTTCAGTGTTTATCTTGCTGGCAGAGAACAAGGCAGGCAGTGAGGCAGACTTGTAATTGACCCAAAACTGTATATGAGGAATGAACCAAGGAGAGTATGGATCTAAAAGCTTCGTAATGGAAAGAGTGCAGTAAAATAAAAGTCCAGCAAATCTGCAATTCAAGTGATATGAAAACATGTTTGATTCAATATACTGATGCACTGAATTTGTATGAAATTTGACTTTTCATCCTAGGTATTTGGCAAGGTACAAAAATAAATTTGAGGTTAAAGTTTTAGCGTCCTCTTTCTCTGAGACATGCTAAAGGATACAATTAACCAGAACATCTGGTTACAAGCTTGATTGGACCCTCTAGGCAGCCAGTACATTCCACCACTAAGCCTAGAAGCTGAAATCTATAATAAATATTGAATTTGTAAGCCAAGATGCTTGTTAATTCTGATCAACAGTCTTCTGACAAGACCATACTGTTAGTTTTAGAGCATCTCTTTGAAGATTCTTATGTGAACAGATATTTAAAACTGCCTTATGACCAAAGTCTTATTATCAAACATAAAAAGAAGAGATTGTTATTTGATAAAAAGCCAGATATAGAAAAGTACATTTACAATAAGATAATCAATTCTTAATTATTTACAAGAATCAAGAAATAAAACAATAATAGTTAACACTTGACTTTAATATTTATAATATCATATAGATTTTTTTCATCAACTGTTTTCTCTTAGAAAAAAATACGTTAAGATGTGTTTTGCTCTTCTATCCTGAGCACATTCACAGTGAATAGGGATTGGCCCAGAGAAGAAGGCATCAGGATAAATCATGCTGAGATTTATTTTTTTTTTAAAGATTTTATTTATTTGACAGACAGAGATCACAAGTAGGCAGAGAGGGAGGCAGAGAGAGAGGGGGAAGCAGGCTCCCCGCCAAGCAGAGAGCCCGATGCGGGGCTCGATCCCAGGACCCTGGGATCACGACCTGAGCTGAAGGCAGAGGCTCAACCCACTGAGCCACCCAGGTGCCCCTCATGCTGAGATTTAAAGCTTACCCTTGATAATCTGGAATCATAATATGAAAGTTAAATATAGAACTTCCAATTCCATCTTTGATAAACTAGGAGATCTGCCCTCCCACAATAATAACCATAAGCTAGACAAAATATATGAGGCAATTGTTTTCGGGCATTGAAAAACAGACAGCACAGAACTGTGATCCCTGAGGGAAGGAAAACACACAAGAGAAGCTTCAGAATCACCCAATTTTCTGCCTGGGGGCAAATTCCTTCTGGGGCAGAGAGGTGGAACCCAAGCAAACCCTAGTCTAAATGAGCTGAGATGAGCAGAACATACTAGACTGCTGAGACAGCTGGAATTTGCAGGGCAGCTTACTAGAATAACCCAAAGGGTCACTCCATACATCTGCAGAAACCTTGAGTCCTGGGCCCAGGGCTGTACTTTGGATCTCAGGGTATAGCGGTGAAGCAAAGCTCAGGTGCCTTGGGACTGAGACCGTATGGTGACTTCAGAGGTTCAGAGTGCTGAGAAACACTGGGGCTCCTGTCCAATCAGAGTAGCATTTCCTCGCTGAGCAAACATGCATTTGAATTAGAGAGGTGCCTTAGGACAAAGTTCAAAACAAATTAAGCCAACCCCACACACCAGAAGGGAAATAATCAAGATTGGAGCAGAGATCAATGAGATAGAAACTAGAGATACAGTAGAACACATCCATGAAACTAGAAGCTGGTTTTTTGAAAGAATCAATAAAATCAATAAACCATGGGCCAAACCAATCCAAAAGAAAAGAGAGGGGACCCAAATTAATAAAATTATTAACGAAAAGGGAGAGATTGTGACTAACAACAAGGAAATAGAAATAATCATCAGAAATTATTATCAATAGTTATATGCCAATACATTAAGCAACCTAAACAAAATGGATGTATTCCTGGAAACCTATAAACTTCCAAAACTGAATCAGGAAGATATTGACAACCTGAATAGACCAATATCTAGTAACAAGATTGAAGCAGTAATCAAAAACCTCCCAAAAAACAAGAAACCAAGACCTGATGGAATCCCTGGATAATTCTACCAAACATTCAAAGAAGAAATAATACTTATTCTCCTGAAGCTGCTTCAAAAAATAGAAACAGAAGGAAAACTTCCAGACTCTTTCTATGAATCCAGCATTACCTTGATCCCAAACCAGGCAAAGACCCCACCAAAAAGGAGAATATCAGACAAATATCCCTGGTGAATATGGATGCCAAGAGTCTCAACAAGATACCAGCTAACAGGATCCAACAGTACATTAAAAAGATTATCCACCATGACCAGGTGGGATTTATCCATGGAATGCAAGGGTGGTTCAACATTCACAAATCAATCAATGTGATAGAACAAATCAATAAGAGAGAAGAACCACATGGTCCTCTCAAATGATGCAGAAAAAGCATTTGACAGATACAGTATCTGTTCCTGATTAAAACTCTTCAAAGTATAGGGATAGAGGGAACATTCCTCAACTTCATGAAATCTATGAAAAACCCACAGTGAATATAATCCTCAATGGGGAAAAGCTGACAGCCTTTCCTTTGAGACCAGGAACACGACAAGTATGTCCACTCTCATCACTGTTATTCAACATAGTACTAGAAGTCCTAGTAACCGCAATCAGACAACAAAAAGAAATAAAAGGTATTCAAATTGGCAAAGAAATCAACTCTCTCTCTTCACAGATGATATGATACTTTATATGGAAAACCCAAAAGACTCCACACCCAAGCTACTAGAACTCACACAGCAGTTCAGTAATGTGGCAGGGTACAAAATCAATGTACAGAAATCAGTTGCTTTCTTATACATTAACAATGAAAATATAGAAAGGGAAATAAGAGAATCGATTCCATTTACTATAGCACCAAGAACCCTAAGATACCTGGGAATAAACCTAACCAAAGAGGTAAAGGATCTGTACTTGAGGAACTACAGAATGCTCATGAAAGAAATTGAAGAAGACCCAAAAATGGAAGAGCATTCCATGCTCATGGATCAGAACAATAAACATTGTTAAAATGTCTATACTTCCTAGAGCCATCTATACTTTCAATGCAATCCCAATCAAAACTCCAACAGGGGAGGTGAACCATGAGAGACTATGGACTCTGAAAAACAATCTGAGGGGTTTGAAGGGGCGGGGGGTGGGAGGTTGGGGGAACCAGGTGGTGGGTATTAGAGAGGACACGGATTGCATGGAGCACTGGGTGTGGTGCAAAAACAATGAATACTGTTATGCTGAAAATAAAAAATAAATAAATAAAAAATAAATTTAAAAAAAACCCTCCAACAGCGTTTTTCAAAGAGCTGGAACAAACAATCCTAAAATTTGAACGTAACCAGAAGAGACCCCGAATTGCTAAGGAAATGTTGAAAAAGAAAAACAAAACTGAGGGCATCACATGCCTGATTTCAAGCTTTACTACAAAGCTGTGGTCATCAAGACAGCATGGTACTGGCACAAAAACAGATACATAGACCAGTGGAACAGAGTAGAGAGCCCAGATATGGACCCTTAACTCTCTGGTCAAATAATCTTCAACAAAGCAGGAAAAAATATCCAGTGGAAAAAAGACAGTCTCTTCAATAAATGGTGCTAGGAAAATTGGACAGCTATGTGTGGAAGAATGAAACTCCACCATTCTCTTACACCATACACAAAGATAAACTTGAAATGGATAAAAGACCTCAACATGAGGCAGGAATCTATCAAAATCCTAGAGGAGAACATAGGCAGTAACCTCTTCGACATCGGCCACAGTAACTTCTTTCAAGAAATGTCTCCAAAGGCAAAGGAAACAAAAGCGAAAATGAACTTTTGGGAGATCCTCTTAATAAAGAATATAAAGAAGACGCATAGGACAATAAGGACTCACCATTAATTCAAATAGCTACCAAAATAAAACTCAATACCCTTTAGAGGTAAATAATGTAATCCAGACTCTACAGAACATATCCACACTGTACAATATACAATAAAAATCACAAGTATAAAACAATAATAAATACAATAGACATTTAAGTAAGCAGGAATGCACAGCTTATAATTAAAGGAAAAAAGAAATTCAAAGAAAGAGAGCCAGTCATGATCCAGATGTAGGGAAAGATGAATAAATGTACAGATGGTGAAAATTAGCAGAGAAATGGAAACTATAAAAAGATCAAATGGATAGACAAATATGACCAAAAGGAGTTGTATACTTCCCCCTGCAACACAACAGTGAGCAACATGGCAAAGTCCACAGGTTCAAGCCTCAGTTTTCCATCCTGGGTGACTTCGCATGACTCTTTTTCTCTTGTCCTAAAGCTGAGAAACATCTCTCTTAAATCTTCCTTTAGAACACAGTCCAGATTGAGTTGGACTTGGGCAGACTAAAACATGTTTACTTCCCAAAATTTCTGACCTCGGTCTTGGAAGTTCAATTCCTCTGATTTTCCCAATGGTGAGCGATTGCCCATCCTCCTCTCTCCTCCAGGATATAATTACTAAGAATCAGGAGCAAAGTGAAGGGAAGAAATTTAATTGTTAGGACTTCACAAGAGGAGGGCAACCATGGCTATTTACTCTGAGACATTTTGTTCTTCTATAGAATAAGTAAAGACCTCATATTTTAATATACACACTTTTATTTGCCATTAAATTATTATGATCCAATTACAAACCATATTTTCTAAACTTAAGTCTTGTTTAGAACAAATGTTAAAATTAACACGTACATCAAATGTTGGAATATAGGAATTTATATTGTTTTACTGATTATATAAAGAATAACTGGTTGTTCATTTTATCATTCATCCTTATAGTTTCCCATCCAAAACTCTTCAACTAGGCACAAGTTACCACAGAATGGAAGGTCAAATGCAAGGACACACACACACACACACATATCAAATGGAAATTATAAAATTGAAAAATACAATGTCTGAAATGAAAAACTGACTATATGGATTTAACGACAGGTTATTAGCAGCAAAAAAATAGGGCTTAAACTTAAAGATAGATCAATGGAATTTTTACAACATGAGGATTAGGGATAAGAAAATCAGGAAAAGTAAATGTCAGTGCATGACCAGTGGGGCAACATAAAGCAGTCTAAATGCAGCTGGAGTTCCAGAAAGTCAAGAGTGGGAAAATGGAGCACAAAAATACTTGAAGAAAACATGAGTCAAAAATTACCTATATTTAATAAAAACAAAACAAGAACAAAAACCCATAAACTCTCAGATCTAAGAAGCTGGGGAAATCCAAGCAGGTTAAAGACAAAGAACAGCATACTTAGGCACATTATTGTCAAAGTACTGAATGCAAAGGACAAAGACAAAATCTTGAAAGTGTTCTGATGAAAAAAAAAAAAAAGATAGCTTCCATAAGAAAAAGAAAAATAAGAATGTACAGGGCTTGTCTTCAAAAATCACAAAAGTCAGAAGACAATAAAATCATATCTTCACAGTGCTTTGAAAATAAACCCCTGCTAATCTAGATCTAAATGTTCAGTGAAACTATCCATCAAAACTCCAGAAAAAATAAGAACATTTTCAGGAATAAGATAGCTGAAAGAATTCCTCACTAGCAGAGCTGGACTACAAGAATGGAATTGTTACCAAAAGGAACTTAGGATCTACACAAACAATGAAGAACACTGGAAATGGTAAATATGTGGGTAAGTACAAATTAATTTTCTTTTCTTTCAATTTCTCTAAAAGATAATTGAATCATTAAATAATAATATAGTGGGATATATAAAATATATAATAGTATAATGTATGACAAAAATAGCAAAAAGCATACAATGGGTAAAAAATGTATAATGCATTATAATATATCACATTATATATGACATAACATACAAAGCTAGATGTTAATAAGTTAATGATGCTTATTGTAAACCTTAAGGCAACCATTTAAAGAAATAAAAGAAAGAGGGGCACTTGGGTGACTTAGTTAAGCATCTGACTCTGGATTTCAGCTCAGGTCATGATCTTGAGGTCCTGAGATCAAGCTCCATGTTGGGCTCCCTGCTCAATGGGGAGTCTGCTTGCCTCCTCTCCCTCTGCCTCTCTCTCTCTCAAATAAATAAATCTTTAAATAAATAAATAAATTAGAGAGATATAGCTAATATGTCAGTAGAGGAAATAAAATCCATTACTGCAAAGCACTGAATTAATCCAAAAGAAGATGAGACTAGGGAGAAAAATTCAAAGAACAAAATACCAAGATGATGGGCATAAGTCTATCCACAATAATAATTAAAAGGCTTTAACAGCCCAATACCAAGAAAGATTATTAGATTTTCTTCTATGTACCTCACAAAAGGAAATTTATCTAGGCAGAAAAATAATATATATAGTACATCTATTTATACTATATATCTATCTAGATAGATGATAGATGATAGATAGATATGGCCATGGAAAAGTGAAAAGACTGTCACTTGGAGATTGAAATCAGGCTAAAAATTCAAATATAGGAACACGCTGTGTCATTCTAATGAGGGATCGCCTGCAAATTAAACCACAGGTGACCACTCAATACCCCTTGGGAAGAAATGAGTCAGGGACACAGAGGTACAATTTGCTACACTAGTGAATATCAATTTTGGCAACTCAATCTCTAATGTGAACTCTGTGAATCAAAGAAGTGAATTCACTGAGACAGAAGTGTTTTCTGTCACTTGTGTGCTGACCAAGAGTCTGTCAACCCTGTGTGACAAACAGAATGTCTCTGACAAGGTCATCAACAAAGTTGTCCTTAAGTGATTGGGCTCAGTTGATTATTACATAAGCACTCATGGATGACTGTGGAAATGTTGAAGGCTGGTGTATACTAAACAATCTTAGAGACTGGGATTTCATGCTTACAAAGAGAAAATATTACGACATTTGTCCTGTTGAGTAATCATTTATTGCCAACAGAATATAGTTTATCACCAGTAGAATACAAAAGATGCTTGGAAAAGACAAAAATTGCATTATTTCTTGCTAAGGACTAGACTTTGATGATTCCATCTCAGGGTCCCAAACTAATGATCACACAACTACACTCTGAATTAATACAGGTACAGAATCATCACATTCCATTTAGAGTTACACAATTACTGTTCAGGCAAATGAAACATAGATATATGATGTAGTTAATTTGTAAACAATTGTGATTCGAGTTGAAGAATATTAGTTGCTCATCATAAGAGAATTTGAGATCTTTAAGCAAAAATAATCATTCATATTAAATCATTCACATATCACAATTTGGACAAATATGATGGCATGATGATTCTTCGGTATTTCAGCAGCTGACAGTGAGCTATTTTAGGACATGCTGGGCTGTATAACAAATACCAACTTTGAAAGTTCACTTTAGGGAAGAAAAAATGTCTTTTGGTATCAGTCTAGCTCCAATATTCCAGCTCGCTAACTACTATTACTCCAGAGAACTCTGTGTCTACTTATTCTTGGAGAGATATAGGAAGAGTCCAGAAATAACTTGGGCTTTTTCATCCTCCAAGTCAGGCTTTCCTAAAAGTTGAGTGAAACAATGGTGATTACTTATTAATCCTCTGCTTTTTTTCTTAAATTCCAAATGTGAGATCATATGATAATTGTCTTTTTCTGATTGAATTATTTTGCTTAGCACAATACCCTCTAGTTCCATCCACGTCATTGAAAATGACAAGATTTTCTCTTTTTTTGATGGCTGAGTAGTATTCCAGTGTGTGTGTGTGTGTGTGTGTGTGTGTATTTATGTGTGTGTGTGTATGTGTGTGTGTGTGTATATATATATATACATATATATGTATATATATATATATCATCTTTATCCGTTCATCCAGGGTGTGTGTGTGTGTGTGTATTTATGTGTGTGTGTGTGTATGTGTGTGTATATATATATCATCTTTATCCATTCATCTGTTGGTGGACATCTGGGATCTTTCCATAGTTTGGCCTTGTGGACATTGCTGCTATAAACACTGGGATGCAGGTGCCCCTTCAGATCACTACATTTGTGTCTTTGTGTAGATAACTAGTAATTCAATTGATGGGTTTTAGGGTAGCTCTATTTTCAACTTTTTGAGGAACCTTCATACTGTTTTCCAAAGTGGCTGCACCAGTTTACATTCCTACCAATGGTATAAGAGGGTTTCTCTTTCTCTGCATCCTCACCAACATCTGTCATTTCCTGACTTGTTAATTTTAGCCATTCTGACTGGTGCAAGGTGGTTATCTCATTGTGGTTTGGATTTGTATTTCCCTGATGCTGAGGGATGTTGAGCATTTTTTTTCACATGTTGAACATATTTTCATGTTGGCCATTTGGATGTCTTCTTTGGAGAAATGTCTGTTCATGTTTTCTGCCCATTTCTTGATTAGATCACTTTTTTTGAGGGTATGGAGTTTGATAAGTTCTTTATAGATTTTGGATACTAGCCCTTTATCTAATAAGACATTTGCAAACATCTTCTCCCATTCTGTAGGTTGTATTTTGGTTTTGTTGACTGTTTCCTTTGCTGTGCAAAAGTTTTTATCTTGAAGTCCCAATAGCTCATTTTGCCTTTGTTTCCCTTACCTTTGGAGACATGTCCAGCAAGAAGTTGCTGCAGCCAAGGTCACAGAGGTTGTTGTCTATGTTATCCTCAAGAATTTTTTGATGGATTCCTGTCTCATATTCAGGTCTTTCATCCATTTTGAGTCTGTTTTTGTATATGGTATAAGGAAATGGTCTAGTTTCATTCTTCTGCATGTGGCTGTCCAATTTTCCCAACATCATTTTTTGAAGAGGCTGTCTAAACTGGGGTCTTTTTTTTTTTAAGATTTTTATTTATTTATTTGACAGACAGAGATCACAAGTAGGCAGAGAGGCAGGCAGAGAGAGAGGAAGAGAATCAGTCTCCCTGCTGAGCTGAGAGCCTGATGTGGGGTTCAATCCCAGGACCCTGGGATCATGACCTCAGCTGAAGGAAGAGGCTTTAACCCACTGAGCAACCCAAGCACCCCTAAACTGGGGTCTTTTAAAGAGCAAAAGCTTTTACTGTTGATGAAGTCTTTCTTGCTTATGGATTGTGCCTTTGATATATAACTAAGATATCTTTGCCTAACCCAAGGCCATAAAGACTTCCTCATATATTTGCTCCTGGAATTATAGTTTTGGATGTCCCATTTAGGTCTAGGATCCAACTAAGTAAACTTGTGGATGATGTGAGATAAGTGTCTAAGTTCACTTTTTGGCATATATATATATATATATACATATATATATATATATATGGAGATATAGATAGATATATCTCCAATTGTCAGAGATCCATTTGTTGAAAATACTATCCTTTCCTCATTGAAGTATCTTTACACGTTTCTCAAAAAAACAATTGATTAGAACTAGAATAACTAGAACAACCTTGGGGGAAAAAAAGAATGAAGTGGGAGGAATGTAACTATCCATTATTAAGGCCTAGGATACAGCTGTAATAATTAAGACAGTATGTATCAAAAGAACCAGTAGAAAAATCCAAATTAAAACCATCAAGAAATGTCATTACATACCTTTCAAAATGGCTACAATAAAAAAGTGGTGATAACACCAAATATTGGCAAAGATGCAGAAAAATTGGATTACTTTTATGTTGCTAGTGGGATTGTAAAATGGTACAGCTAATCCAGAAAGTAGTTTGCTGGTTTCTATAAATTCAGCAATTGGGGCATTTATCCCAGAGAAATGAAAATTGTGTTCATTCAAAAACTTGTATACTGGGACGCCTGGGTGGAATAGTCAGTTAAGCATCCAACTCAATTTCAGCTCAGGTCATGATCTCAAGATCATGAGATCAAACCCTACATGGGTCTGTGCTGGGCATGGAAGCCTATGTAAGATTGTCTCTCCTTCTCTCTCTGTCTCTTCCCCCAAACTGGTCCTCTCTCTCTCTCTCTCTCTCTGTCTCTCTCTCTCAAAAACAGAAACAAAATAAAACAAAACAAAAAAACTGTATACAAATCTTCTTAGCAAACTTTTTTGTAAATAACCAAGAAATGGACACATCCAAAATTTACACACATCCAAAATCACCTTTAACAGGTGATTTGGTTACACGAATTGCTGGTAGAGACATACATCGAACACTACTCAACAATAAAAAGAAAAAGAAAAATTCAATAGAATAAAAAAGAAAAAGCTACTGATGTACTCAACAACTTAGATGAACCTCCAGAAAATGATGCTAGCTAAAAAATCCAGTTTCAGAATGTAATACATATGATTTCATTTATATACCATTTTAGAAATGACAAAGTTATAGAAATGGAGAAGAGACTAGTCATTACCATAGGTCAAGAATGAGAGTAGAGAAGAGAATTGTGTGGGACTATAAAAGGAAGAGGAATTTTTGGTGATGGAAATGTTCTCTGTCTTGACTATATCAATGTCAGTATCCTGGCTATATTATACTATAGTTTTGCAAGACGTTACCTTTGGGGAAATTGAGTAAAGAATACATGAGATCTTTCTGTATTATGAATTACAACTATATGTGAATCTACAATGATCTCAAAGTAAAAATGTTTAATTATAGAATTTTAATGACTATTAGTGTAACAATTTATTTCTAGACTCTGAATTCTGCTTTACTGATTTACATACTTATCTTTATGCAAACTCCACACACTATTGATTCTGTGACTTTATTATAAATTTCTAAGTTTAACAATGTAGATGCTCTTTGTTCTTATTTTTCAAAAATGTCTTGGCTGGGCACCTGGGTTGCTCAGTGGGTTAAAGCCTCTGCCTTCAGCTCAGGTCATGATCTCAAGGTCCTGGGATCGAGCCCACATCAGGCTCTCTGCTCAGCAGGGAGCCTGCTTTCTCCTCGTTCTCTCTCTGCCTCTTTGCCTACTTGTGATCTCTCTCTCTCTGTCAAATAAATAAATAAAACAAAAAAAAATCTTGGCAATTCTAGTTCCTTTCATTTCCATATAAATTTTAGGATAATATTATCAATTTCTCCCAAAAATCTGCTGGGAATTTGATAAGGATTCTATTTAATCTGTAGATCAACTTGGGGAGAATTGACATCTTAACTATTTGTTCCAATCCATAAACATGGGATATTTCTCTACTTATTTATATCTTTTTAGATTCTCTCAATAATGTTTTTATAGTCTTCAGTGTACAGGTCTTTTTCTTTTTGTTCAACTTATCCCTAAATATTTATTCTTCTTGGTACTATTGTGAATGATACTGTTTTAATTTCATTTTTGGATTGTTTGTTGCTGGTATTTTGAAATTGATTTTGGTATATTGATCTCGTATTCTGTACTCTTGTTAAACTCATTTATTAGTTTTAGTAATTTTTGTTGATTCCTTAGGATCATTTACATACAAGATAATGTCATCTGACAATAAAAAAATAAAAACTGTTTTACTTCTTCCTTTCAAACCTGGATGACCTTCCTTTCAACCTTCCTTCTCTTCCCCTCTTCTCTCTTCCCTCCCCCTTCTTTTCTCTCTCCTTTTCTCTCTTTCTTTTCTTTGTTCTTTCTGCTTTTTACTAACATGTCCTAGAACCTCCAACACAATGTTGGGTACAAAAGTTGATATTTAAAGTCCTGTCTTGTTCTTGATTTTAAGACAAAAACATTCAGTCTTTTATGATGAAATATATCATTAGCCATGTTTTTAATATATTCCATTTATCAGGTTAAGCAAGTTCATGTCTATCTTCATTATTTGTTGAACTCTTAGATATTTGTCATCAAATTTGTATGTTTTGGCCATATTTCTTCAAATATTCTCTCTTCCTCTGTTTTCTCCAACACTCCCATTATGCATATGTTGGCAAGTTTGACATTGTTCTACTTATCTCTGAGCGTCTGTTAACTTTTCTTCTATCTTTTCTTTGTTCTTTAAATTGGATAAATTTGATAGATCTGTCTGCAAGAGCAGTGATCCTTTCTTCTGGCCATATGAATTTTACTGTTGAATCTATTTAGTGCATTTTTTCATTTCAATTACTTTTTAACTTCAGTACTTTCATTTGTTTCTTTTTAAAAGTTTCTATTTTATCGATATTTTTATTGATATTTGTTGAGTCATTGTCAGATTTCCTTTTAATTCTTTAAACATGGTTTCCTTTAGAACATATTTATAATAGCTGCTTTGACATCTTGGTCTGCTAAATACAATATCTAGGTCTACTATGAACATTATAAGTTATAATTCCAGCTTTCTTCTTCTCTCAGTGGGGATCACATTTCCCTGCTTCTCTGCATGACTGCATAATATTTTGTAGAATACTGAGTATTTTAGATAATGTATTGTAATAGGCCTGGATTCTGATTTTGTGTGTGTGTGTGTAGGAGAGTTGTTGGTAGTGGAATTTTTTTGTCTGGTTTTGTTTTGTTTGTTCTTAGTAATTTTCTCTGGACTAAATCTGCCATATCTGTATCCCCCATGATGTCTCTGGTTATTTTTTATAATTTTTATAAATCTTTTTATAATCTTTATAATCTTTTATAATCTTTATTATAATTTGATAATCTTATTTTTACTTCCTACTCTGACTTTCTAGGGTTTGCCTATGTATCTGCATGGCTTACTAGTCAGCTAATGATTGGTGAAAGACTGTGCTCAAATATCTGATGCCAATTAGGTACAACCCCATGCAGATGGATCTATGCATTGTTTGGAAACACATTTGAAGTTCAGTCATTTTCAAGTCTGATGATTTCTACTTTCTTCCAGGCCCTCTCACATCTTCCCTAAGCATGCATATAGACTTCCAGTCCGTGTATGGAAAGCTTGTCCTCTCTCTGGTCACTCCTGCACATGAATGCAGCTTCACAATCATCCAGGAGGTAAGGAGAGCTTATCTTCACTTCTATGGCTCTTCAAGTTTTAAGATCTCCCTGTTAAATTTCTGGACAGTCTATCAGTCCACTCTTCCCCCAACCAGGTGGGTAATCTTAGATCTGCCCTGTTCATATCTTTACAAGATCATTACTTTTACTGGTAATGCCTCTGAATGTGGTTTTTTCCCCCCTCTACTCTAAATCAACTCAGCCCCCACAGTAGAGCTGCTGTTTTTCATTTTTGTAGAGCTGCCACACCTAAAGAGGTAGGGATAGGGGTGAGGGATAGGCAACCTTCCTGGACAAGAACACCACAGAATTTTACTGTTCATACCTGAAATTCATAAGTTTATCTGTCAATAAACGTGTCTCAATTTATTATTTGCTTGTGGTCAAGTTTTAGAGCCAGAAATGTTTTTGACTATTCTATTCAGTTTTATCATTACTTTTGTAGAAAGTGTTTACCAGCCTCTTCCATCACATCTCCCTTGCAAAATGTATTCTTTATTCTCTAGTTTATTATTTCATTATACCTGCCCTTATCAACCTTCCTATTCTTCAGTTTTTGTTTTCTTATTCTTTTCTAGCCTCTCAGTTTTTATTTTTCTGTTTTTTTTACTGGAAAGCCTGGAATGGAGAGAATAGCATCATCTATGGATATTATACCAGAATTGTAATAATGTAAAATGCATATTGAGATAGAAAGGGATGTACAAAATGTTAATAATGATCATTAAAAGGTGTGAGACTGTGTATAATTTCTTCCTAATTTTATTGCTGTTATCATATTACTATTCTTTATAAATGGTGGCTACTGGGAAACTATTTTCCTTCAAGAACCTGGGAGTAAAGAGCATTGGGCCACCACTCAGGAATTAAGTTTATAATCAGTGTGTAATGTGTCAGAGAAAAGATATGTAAAGGTATCTATAAATGAGAGGATAGCTCCCAGGCCACCTACGTTGATGGTAACTAATAAGATGTGCTAATGTCTTCAGGGGCATTTCATAAGGGATCAGCCAAGCACTATCCAGCAAGAGGGTGTCCTGGTGCAAGGACATGATATATCTAGTCTGCACGATACATTTCTCTTTCTTATGGAAGCCAATGTATCCAGCTAACTTCTCTTCATATCATTAGACAGCTCAATTCTGTAATTAATTCCCCTGCTCTGATGTCATATACAACAATCATCTTTCTGATTACAATTTGGCTTCTCATTAGCTTGCCTTTGAGAAACAAATCAGCTGGCCACAGCATGAGTATCCCCTTGACAGATAGTTTTCTCCTTTTAAATTAGAACATTGGCATCCTGGTGAAATGGAGCATTAGGACAGTGTGGGATAAATTTGAATCTCTGGAGAAGGTCTGAAATCAAGAAGATGAGGCAGACAGAAATGGCAGCCATTGTGATATGTCTCTTAACAGAGACAATTGCAGTAAAATAGAGAAATACAAGAGACACTATGAGAAAGTCCGGTGGGACATGGGCTGGGAAACAGGTAGGACTCAAGAATGACTCTGAAGTTTGAAGCCCAGGTGAATGAGAAAATGATAGGCATGAATAGAAATAGAGACTCAAGTAGAGAAGCCAGTCTGACGACGAAGTAATTGATGAATTCATTCAGACATGTTGAATTTGAACTATGGGGAAAATGGAGGAAATATCCACTAGGTTGATGAAAAAGCAGAAGTGAAGTCTGGGAAACACAATAATTAGAAAGATTCAGGTTCTGGAGGCCATGTATTGCATGGAGCACTGAGTGTTGTACATAAACAATGAATCTTGGAACGCTGCATCAAAAAAACTAACGATGCATTTTATGGTGACTAACATAACACAATTTAAAAAAAAAGATTCAGGTTCTGGATATGGACCAGAGATTGGAAAATGAAGCCAGGGCCTTACTATCTGGGTGGATTCCAGGTGGTCTGTCTGGAAGAGAGTGGGAAAGAAGAAGAGAGCAAGGCTGGGAGAGTGTACTGTAGGGAATATCCACATTAGGTAGAGTAGACAGGTGGGGAATCATCAGGGTTGCAAGTCACATAGCCCAGAGTGACCTAATTTGCCAATGTTCAGAGTCATCTATGTGGTTTATTAAAACTAGAAAATCCTGGCCCCAGCCTAAACATATTGTACCAGAAACCTCCAAAGATGGGCTCAGGAATTGACACAGCAACAGGCTTCATTTTTGATTCTTTGGAGCAGGCAAGCTTCACCAAAAAATATCTAGCACTGGACTAGGCAAGTCTCTGAAAACCACTGGAGGAGAATAGAGTGAGCAGAGAGGAGGGAAAGAAGAGGAACTGTGGTGTTAGAAATAGGTTTGAAAAAAAAACCCTTTTTTAACTTAAATGGGGAAACATTTAAAGCAAAAGAGAAGGATTTAAAAAAGGAAGTAGAAATGGAAATGCTAGGTATAGGGTGGGTGATATTGGGAGAGTAATGTGCTGAGCAAAACTAGGATCTCCATGAGTAGGACCAATCTGACTTGTTTACATTGGTCCCCAGCTCTCTTGCAAGTATGTAACATGCTGTAGGCTCTTCATAAATAACTAATGCAAAGATGATTCAGGCATGGGGATCAGTTAATAGTTAGAAGGGTTAACCGTACCCAGGAAAATGAATTTGTCATTTTCATGCTACAGTAAAGGATGAAAAGATGCACACACATCGTTTAAGGGACAGGAACAAAACAAAGTTGGCCTTTAATGGGCAAGATCTTTCCAGTTAGCTAAAAAGAGGGCCATGCATTGAGAAAGACATGGGGGAAACACGATAATACAACTGTAGAGAAATGTATACACTTGTATTCCCTTTAAAAGCTGCTCTCTCTTCTGCACTGTTTATATTTTTTTGATGGTCTAAGTGGTCACTATTTTGCAAACAAAAACATTGTCCAATCAGCAAAGGATTTTAAAATCACAAATCAAAGATCAAGATATTCTAATCTCTGCTTTCTCTTGAGAGAAGGCAGAAGTAACAGTAACTTGGCTCAAAGCAATGGCATAGCTAAGTGCCATGGAAACAGCAAATTCTGGCCGTGATTAGGGGGAAGATGTTTCGGAGCTAGATCAGATTCTCCACATTTCCTTTTCTAACTGAAAGGAAAACCTAAGGGAAGTTGTCCTGGATTTTGCCACTTGTAGTGTGAACAGAAGGCAGGACAGATAAGACTGCTACCTGAAGATAGGTTTGAGCTGGCATTTACTCCAAGATGTGGTGCCCACAGGGAGCAGGAGCAGTGTGGTGTTTCGGAAAGACTGAGCGAACTGAGAAGGACAGTAATGCTGAGCAAGTCCGGCTTCCAGGATGCTGAGTTAAAACAGCCAGAAGATTCCTGCTGACAGAGCTACACATGTTGCTGGGGCAGATGTGGAACCCCAATGCTCATCCGAAAGCAGCCAGCAGTCCGGATCCTGGAGTACCACCCAAGCCTGACTACTTCACAAAGGTGTTTGACCTGGGAGAAGACAGAGGGGAAAAAATCCTAACGTCTAGGGTGGAAGTACGTCGGCAACCTAGTCTCAAGGGTAGATAGGCTGCAATTTGAGATCACATACTTGTTACCAGTTCACATGGGTTATCCATAGGTAATGTACTTTTTTGTGAATATGTGTGGCTATATTTTAGCATCAGATCATTTTATTTGCTCATGAAAAGAGAAGCCAATCACAGTGAATTCAGCTTCTGAGGAAACAAGAAGGGTTCCTGAAAACTGAAACAACTCAAAAAAAACAAAAACAAAAACAAAAACCAGTAAGGTAGAGTCTAAATATGTCACTCATAAGCACTTTCAGATCATCTCAGATAATACTACATTTTAGGTATATAGTAATTAAGGGTATTATGGGGGAGTAGATACCCATAACACTACCAAACAATAGTGAGCTGTCTTGCAAGAGTCTAATAAAAAGAAGCATGTTGAATAAAAAAAGTAGATCAGTACAAACTTCCCCACCACTGCTCTTTGAAACTCAAAGAATATGCCATTTTGGTTGGGGATCTTTTTTTCTTTTTTTTAAGATTTTATTTATTTATTTATTTGACAGAGAGAGAGAGACAGAGACAGTGAGAGGGGGAACGCAAGCAGAGGGAGTAGGAGAGGGAGAAGCAGAGTCCCTGCTGAGCAAGGAGCCCAATGTGGGGCTCAATCCCAGGACCTTGGGATCATGACCTGAGCCAAAGGCAGACACTTAATTACTGAGCCACCCAGGTTCCCCTGGGATCTTTTTTTTTTTTTAATCCCAAAAGATACTTTATTCTTATTAATTATCCCCCAAATCTGCAAACTACTGGATATAATCTTCCACTTCATCCCAGAATTTTCCACTTCATATGAGAGAACAGAAAATTCCTTTAGTCTACAACAAAAAATAGCCAAGCCTTCTCGTTAGTGTAATATAGATTTAACCACACTATAGATGTTAAAGCAGACATCATTCACCACTCAACCTAAATGATGATGATGGCGATGATGATGAAGAATTTTAAAGGATATAATAACATAAATGTACTATTTCACAGAGTGTATTACGGAAAAGTTTCATGTAAGTTAAATTCTTATTAATCAGATTGTGTGTAAATTGCATGAGAATTCTATGATAAATTCTGTTGTAAGTGAAAAATGCTTTTCAAGAAGAATTCCCTCATCTGTCTTTTATAAACTTGGAAATTGTATGGATATTGTCTTTTTTTTTTTTAAAGATTTTATTTATTCATTTGACAGACAGAGATCACAAGTAGGCAGAGAGTCAGGCAGAGAATGAGAGAGAGAGAGAGAGAGGAAAGCAGGCTCCCTGCTGAGCAGAGTGCCCTGACGTGGGGCTCGATCCCAGGACCCTGAGATCATGACCTGAGCTGAAGGCAGAGGCTTAAACCACTGAGCCACCCAGGCGCCCCTGGATATTGTCTTTAAAAACAGGGGAACACACACTTTTGCTTATGTCATTTTATTTCCTGAAGCCTTATCTAGAACTCACCCCACACCATCTCTGCCAGAGGAAGGCAGTTTTCCTCGGCAGCCAGGAGGTGTTGAAATAACAGGGTAAGTGTGAGACACTGTCAGATGGGAGGGAGGGACTTCAGGCATCAGGGGTAAGAACAAGTACAAACTACAATGAGGAAAAAGGCAAAGGGTTGGGATGGAAGGAGCCCTGAGATGTTTGGGAATGAAAGCACAGATGTGTCAAGTTCCACATATGCACTATGACCTACATACCTACATGAGAGAGTGTGTGTCTCTGTGTGTCTGTATGTGCATGCATAGGTAGTGGCCATTGTGAAAAAGATGGTGCAGAGTGGTTTATAACACACGGGGCTGAAACAGAGACTGAATATTCTGACATATTCCTGGAGGCCAAAAATGATCATTATAGACAGGTTTTACAGGTAGTCAGTGCCACACATCAGAACCTGCTGTGCTAAAGCCAGAAAGCCAGAGGTCTAGCACAACCCTAAAATGTTTGATAGAAACACTATGATTATTTCCAGTCTATAGTTAGGATGACTTTATCACCAATAAAAATTACGTCCATATAAAATTCTTGGAACACAGGGGAAATAAAAGTAACTTTCTATCTGGCTAGAGCATGTTCAAAACAAAAAATGAGGGCTGGAAAATCACAAAGCATCTCTGAGCAACCATAGGAAAAGGGCTTCAGTAAGAAATGTCCTGTACACTTGGGGGAAGCAGACACAGGAGGAACAGCGTGGGAACAAGGTCCAGAGTTCCTGCAGACTTCCCCCCCAAGGCAATGAAAGAATGCTAGAACAGCCTCATTCTTTCCCAAGAAAGCTGATGCTATGCACTTGTATGACTCCGCATCTACCCAGGACCAACCCATCCACCAGAACAAGGGGGAGTTTCTTATTCCTACTTGGGGAAAATTCATGACAAGCATATTTGGAATAGAAGTCTACCCTGACCAACTCTACTCAAGTTGTCCCCACTCCATTCCCTAGCATACCCCCCCTTTTTAATGATCTGTGTGACTAACTGAAAATATGGGTTTGTTTTGTAGGTTTATTACTATGTCCCTTTAGATGATATTTGTTTTTAAATATCTTCACCATCTACACATTCAGCATCTTCTCATAGTCCTTACTTCAGATGCTGTTTCTGGGGAGATCCTCACTTGAAGTGAAGTGGTGAGGCCTTAGGACTTATTCACCCTTGAGTTTACTTGGAAAATTCAGTAAAAGCCTGGCATTTACTTGGTGCTCAACAAATATCTGACAGATGAATGAATTCTATCACTGTTTGGCTGGGTTTCTCATAGTAGGATTCTATTTTTCTATGCCTTCTTTCAAAAGTTCAAAAGACTTTGTTTGTTTTGTTATTTTTTCAAATAAAAGAAAAAGATCAAATAGAACAAGAATAAAAGCAGTCTATTCTAGCACAGTTAGAGGATGACATAACAGGAAATGATCAATAGTCATTTATTTTAGTAGGACCTTTTACACTGTTTTCTTCATGTTTGAACAAAAGACTCAACAGTAGACAGACAAGTTCAGGGTCAGAAGAGATGTTTGAAGTGATATGATAGAGCAAAAGGCTTGAAATTTCCTTGCATCTTGATAGAAAATGGGCTAAATTTTGAAACTTTATCCCACAAGTAAAATATCCAAACTTCTTAAGTCATTCCATGCTTTCTAAAGCGGAAAGGGGAGCTCTAGGCACAACAAGGAAACACAACTCAGTCACTGTGCAGAGCTCGCTGGCCAACAAGGTTCAACTTTTGGGGATCTCTTCCACAAGATGTTGCATATCCATCGACATCTGTCCTCCCAAACCCACACGTTAGGATGAGAAGCTCCTAAACGTATGCTGTACACAAGCTAGCATGATATTCGTCTTACAAAAGAGTTATTTGGTTATTTTATTATGGCCACACCATTGCTAAAAGGGAGAAATGAAATTCATAGTTTACCAATTTGTGTTTCAACGCTACCCCCAAATTAAAATCGAACCAGTGTTCTTATTGAAGCATAGTCGACACACAATATTATATTAGTTTCAGGTATACGACATAGTGACTGGTAATCACATACATTACAAAAACAATTGAATCCTTTTAAAAATTGTACATACTATGGCTCCTTTCCAGAGATACTGTCTAGCTTCTGGGGTGGGGCTCAGCAGCTGTGATATCAGGGCTGAGAACCACTGCTCTCCACCATCACTAAGTCCATCTAGGACACACAGAAATTCTTCTGTCTCTGCTTGAATATCACTAATAACAGCAAACTTACATGTTTAATTTACCCTATTTTTCAGACAACTCATCCTTAGGAAACTCTGTCTTCTGCTTAACCACAATCTTCCTGCCTATGTGCACATTGGTTGGTCCAGACCCACCTTTTGTTGTACACTCATATTCTCCTCCACATGAGGAAAGGATTCATGCTTTGCTGATTCTGAAGAGCCTCTATCCTTCCCTGGTATTTTTGCAGTGATGAGGTTCGTCAGGCCATTTTCTGCTTTGGTACTTCTGTCCAGTTCCTTGGAGCTCTCAGGCTTCAACCCACTTTGCTTTCTAGCCTCATGGCCTGCATTCTTCTTCCTTCTTCCTAAATTCTCTTCCTTCTCCAGGCCACTCAAGGATCACTGTCCTTTGTTCTGAAATGGCTTCTTCTGCTTTGCAAATTCCTACTCATTCTTAAAGCCCAGGAAGGACAGCTTCTCCCTCCCCCTCCTTCTTGTTCTGGAGCTGGCCTCTCTGAAGCCAGCTCTCAGAAGCAGATACCAAACTTATACTCATTCCTATGTATCTGTCACTGCCTCCCCTTTAGAATTTGACATCCTCATGGTAAAATAGGTATCTTACTCACCATTCAATCTTGAACTCATAGCCCAGTGCCCAGCTTAAATTAGAAGCTTAAAAAATCCTTATAGAGGTGTGCCTGGGTAGCTCAGTCGGCTAAGCATCTGACTCTTGATTTTAGCTGAGGTCATGGTCTCAAGGTCATGATCTCAGGGTAGTGAAATCAAGCCCTGAATCGGTCTCTGTGCTCAGCATGGAGTAGACTTGAGATTCTCTCTCTCCCTCTCCTTCTGTCCCTTCTCCCACTTGTGCTCCCTCTCTCTCTAAAATAAATAAATAAATCTTAAAAAAAAAAAAAAGAAATGCTTGTAAAGTGAATGAACAAATGCTGTATATTTTCCAAAAAAAAAATCACATAACTTCCCAAGCTTCCATTTTCTAGCCTAAATGGTATTTTTTCTTCAACTCTCCCTAAAGTGTCAGTTTTCAGGCCTTTAACAAATCTTGGTTGCTCTTCTTTTAAAAATAAAATTAAAACTAAAAGCTAAAAACTAAAAAAAAACCTCCCATACCTGAAATCCTTCTTAAAGTATAACATTCTGAACTGAACACAATACACAAGACATGATTTCATGATGCAGGACACAGCAGAAATTGTCCTTCTATTGCTGTCTAGAATTAGCCTACAAAGGAAACTTTATGTACATTTGTCTTGTTTCTGGCAATCTAATCACCATCATATTGAACCTGCAGTCACCTAAACCCCCAGAGTAAATCTCACAAGTGCAGATGTCTAGTTAAGCTCTGTGATAAATTTAGTTTGTTTTAGTGGTCAAAAGAATTTTTTATAAAAAAAAGAATTTTTTATTATGGTAAAATATAGATAACATAAAATTTACCATCTTAGCTATTTTTAATTTTTTTGTGGTATTAAGTACATTCATATTGTACTACCATCACCATCATCTTTCTCCAGAACCTGTTCATCTTTCCCAACTGAAACTCTGCACCCTTTAACAACTCCCCATTACATCCTCCCACCAGCCCCTTAAAACCACCATTCTACCTTCTGTGTATGAATTTGACTACTCTAATTACCTCATATAAGTGGAATCATATAATATTTGTCCTTTTGTGATGAGCTTATTTCTGTTAACATAATGTCCTCATGGTTGATCCATTCTGTAACATGTTTTAGCATTTCCTTTCTGTTTAAGACAGAATAATAGTCCATTGTGTGTATATGCCATATTTTGTTTACCCATTCATCCACTGATGGACAATTGGGTTGTTTCCCATAACTTTTATTATATCAGGTCATTTATTCCACCCCCTAGACACACATTTAGACCCTGACTCTGTAATCCCAAACATGTCAGTATGCCTGTGGCTTCTATTCACCAAGGAGGTGTCCTCAACCCCTTTATCAAGTCACTGTGCTACTCCTCAAGGACTTTGCAAGCCCTCAGCATAGTACTTCCTTCCCAGCCTTGAATGTTTTGGCCATAGCTTTGGTTACAGCAAACCCTTCTCACAATAAAGGACCCCATTCAAAGATCAGCTTCTGTCTGAAACTCTCTCTCTTCCCAAGACCATGCTGAGGTTCCAGAAGTCCTTTCTGCTCCACAACAGCCCCAGTTGTGATAAATTGCCAGTATTTTAATTATGTGTGCTTCCTCCTTTCTACCACAAGCTCACACTAAATATATCTTCAAACCCCCAAGGCTTAGTTCAGTTGATGGTACATACTTGGTACTCAGTAAATGTTTTTTTAATGAAGGAATAAAAACATGAATCCTCACTGCTTTCCAAAATTGAAAAAGTAAATTGAAAACCATATATTCTGTGAGTAATTTTCATCCTCTGTCCTCTAAAATGGCCTAGTGTTGTTTTTATTTTTTCCTGCATTACAGTATAAACCTGTCAGTTAACATGATATAGAATCCCAGGTAAGGATTAGATTATTTAACAAAAGAAATATTTGAAAGGGACATAAAAGGAGAAATAACAATGACAGACTGGCATAGCAACATTGTCTTCTTGTAACACTGCCTGCTTTCTTCTGTCATTTTACCAGGCACCTGGGTACAAGGCTTCAAATCAAAGACCTGTAATGATTAGAGCTTTATGCATAGCTGGTCCACCCTGCAAGTGTGTAACTTACTTTGTTGACTTCCAACTCCCCATAGCTTCAGATACAAAGAGGGAGTTGACATAGCACAGAGGCGCAGCCCGTTAAGAAATGGCTCTGTCAAGCAGCAAGTGAATGGCTGCACTTTCAACTGCATAAAAATGTTACAATTCATTTCGTGGCAAGGGCATTGTAGCAATGTATAATGAAGATTAAATAAACCTTCCAGCCCGTCCATTACTGTAGATATTCCTTCAAAGTTTCAATTGCTGTTCAAAAATATTTCTATTGTGCACCCAATTTGCCATAACTCGCAAGAATCCAATCCAACATTAGAAGTGTTTAAATTACAAAAGAGAGGCACTGACATAAGTGCACGGAGAAAGCGTATACAATGCCAATTCGCTGTATCTAGTTTTCAGTCAATAATTTTCACATTCCTATGTGACCAAAATTGCCGAGATATTGAAAAAAATTATCTTTATCCATTAACCTTAAACTTCAATATGTCCTTAAATATATGCATATATATCTGCTACTATTAAAGGAAAGACTACAACTTTTCCGTGGTTATGTGGCTTACATGGAAGTATCTTTGGTTGCCACCAGCTGTGGGAGAAGAGGGTGTGAGAGTCTCTAACCTGTGAAACCTCACCCAGTACAGCAAGTTACTTTTAGGTGCTTCACACATTGACTATCTGCAAAAGAGAGTCTATGACTTCAAAAAACCTGAAAATCACTCTACTAAAAAACAATAATAATTTAAGGCAACAGAATCTTATGAAAAGGACCCAGGGCTCAGATTTAGAGGAGCAGAGTTCCAGCACTAATCAGATCAATGCTAATTAGACAAAACACAGAAACTGTCTGGATCTGGCTTTCCTCATCTGAAAACCGATGCAACAAACAAGAAGAATCTATAGTTTCAGCTCAAAGATTCTTAAATGCAAATGAAAATTGTTGAAGGATATTAATGATCACTTGTGGGTAGGTAAACACAATGTCTGTTTCAGATGTTTTAAAAGAAATTTTATTTTTTAATGCAATGACATTCTGTATAATAAATGTAATGTGTGGGAGTCATCTATCTTTAGATGCTGTTTCTCATAATTGGTGCTTAATCTCAATGCTTCCCTAAAATTCTGTCCCTGTTGTTTTTGGTTGCCTGATTGAAAACTGCAACTGTCTGAACCAGACCTCCTATTCAATTTGCTCAACTTATTAATTATTTAAATTATGTGGTTCGATTGAACAGAAATTGAGACCCCTAGCACCCCAAGGTGATTAAGAGAATATGAGATCTAATCCATAATTCAAACATTATAAAGATATGATTGAGCCCAGGAGCTCAGGGCCATTCCATATATCACAGCAAGTATTTCTCTATGTTGCTAATAAAATCTTGAATATACTGCTAAGTAATAATACATTTGACTTCCTTGGATATATTACCTAAGATAAACAAGCATTAAAACACACACACACACACACTCATACACACATGTGTATCCACACATATATGCATATACACATACCTGCAGGATTTTCAGACACCTTATCTCTTTAATTTTCACAACAACCCTATGAAATGATGTGCGCATGTGTGTGTCTGTGTATGATTAAGAAGTTAACAAAGAAATTAATTACACTGCCCAAGGTCACATCTAGTAGGAATCAGAGATCCAGAATTAAACACAGATTTTGAGATCCCACTCATTGTTCTATCCACTTCATCGTCATCTTGACAACAGAATTTTCTAGGGTAGTGGCAATTCTTAAGCATCTATTAAGTGCAATGCAAGGACATCATAGGAGATGTCCTTACCTATGGTGCTCTTGCCATCCAGTTGACAGGCAAAGCACACAAGAGGCACCATATGATAAAGGCAGCATTATTGAAGTGCCCTATGAGCAGTATGACCCCACAGGGGCAGTGAGAACTCAAGAAAAGGGAAATTTTGGGTTGCGGTGAAAAAAAGATTCATGCAGGAAGTAGGACCTGACCAAAATTTTGAAAGGACATGGAGGAGCACAGGAGGCATTCCAGACAGGGACAAAGGGCACAAGCGAAAGCTTGAGAAGCAAGAATGAAAAAGCATCACACAGGTAGACACAGTGGTAATGCACTGGCCCAAAGTTGGGGGAGAGAAGGAGAATCATAGTGTTCATTTGATTGTTATGCTTCAAAACAGACATACATATGTTACATATATTATTTTGCATACAATCATTACACGATAAAACTTGAGCAGATTTAATGAAGTGTATTTGGGAAACAATTAATAGAACCTTCTGGGCATACAGGGCCTATAATTCGAGGAGAAGAGAAGGCGATCTGACAGATGAATTAAGGTCAAAATGAGAACTGACTTGAATACTACAAGGAAACAATTAATAGTTAAGGACAATGAATTCCATTGGGAAGCATTAAAAGTTCCATGTAATGAAGTTATTATAATATCTTTGCAAACATGAAAACACTCTTTTGTTCACTAATTGCAGCAAATTTTATTTAATTAATAATCCTAGATAATCTTAAATATTTACCTGGTTCTTGTCCGCATAGTGGTTGCTGGCAGTGCCCACTTAATGGTCCTTAATGTGGACACTCTATTCATGTGTTGTGACATATTTATGTGCCCTCAATCAATGCCAGGTACCTAAATCTGGTAGACACATAACTGTCTAATAAACAAAGTGATTTATGGGTTGCCTGGATGGCTCAGTCAGTTAAGCATCTGACTCTTGGTCTCCAGTCAAGTCATGACCTCAGGTTCATGATCTCAGAGTTATGGGATTGAGCCCCCCAGCGGGCTCCATGCTCAGTGTGGAGTCTGCTTTAGATTTGCTCTCCCTCCCCCTCAAATAAATAAATAAAATCTTTTTTTTGAAAAAAGCAACTTAAACTAGTTGGTGTTCTAGAAGCCAGAGATGATCTTTGTCTACCTCACCATTATCCCTAGAGCTAGGATTTGAATTCCTATAGTCACTCAGTTGATACTTATTGAATACACAGATGCAAAATAGAAAAAGGAAGGGAAGGAAGGAAAGACCATGTACCCTCCCTTTCCTTTTCTCAAATACATCTTTTCATCTTCATTCAACAAATATTTATTGAAAGACTTTTATGGGCTAGTCACTGTTCTACATGCTGGGAATATAGCAGAGATCAAAATGGACAAAAACTGCCTGCCCTCATGGAACATTTCTAATATTCACACTCAGAAATAGGCTCTTTTTCATCACAGCAGAATGTGATCTCCTATAATGAGCTTTTTTTCAATTAAACAATGTGTATGTGTGTGCATGTGCACGTGCCCATGTGCGTGTCTGAATCAAAGGATTTTACTAGTTTTCAGTTTCGAGATACTAAAATATTTTTCCGGTTAATCAGATCTTCCTCAACTTTTGCAGTTAAAAGCTGCCACAAAGATAATATTGCTCTGTTGTTAGAATGGTGTGTTTAGGAAAAGGAATAAAGAAATCCATTTTATTATAATGGTATTTTCACATTTTATAAGATTCTAGTACAGAAATGACAACATAATTCTTTATAATAATTGGAAAGGAGCTAAAAATAGGTTCAGCCTAACAAGGTCACATGAAAACTAAGCTACAGCCCTCAGTACACATTTCTGGGTATGGTGAGTCACGCAGACCTCTAATTTCTCTCCAGCAGATCAACAAGGAGGGAGCTGTTGGAGGTATATAGACCTCTAGTTTCTCTCCAGCAGATCAACAAGGAGGGAGCTATTGGAGGTATATTCAGTAATGTGACCCAGTTTTTCAGCAATCACAGACAAACTCTTATTTTATTGATTAAAAGAAAAGGGATTCTTGGATAGAATGATTCAAAGTTATACATGCTAATGTGAGCTGGACTCCCAAGGTATTGTTCATGAATACACCAAACGCTATTCAGAATTTTGGTTACAGATATATTTTACTTAACTTTAGTGCCAATATACAAATTCCTTAATCTTACTGCCCTCTCCACTCTAAGGGATCACTCTCTTGTGAGGGAGGACCATCTCCAGGCGGGGTCAAGCCTACCAAGCAGTGTAAATACCATGAGCATCCTATAATTTTCAAGCATCTCTTTATCCCATTAAGACATTCATGGAGACATATGCTTCACCATTGGAGCCCTGTAGCTTAACTAAGCATTGTTAACAAAATTGCTTTCTTCAAAATTTTAACTGGATTTTCATCTCTGGCTTTGTTTTCCTTTTGCTAAATTACAAAGAAAAAAGTAACTTGGCACTATATTGTCTTAATTCCTAAAATAATTATATTAATAAGGACACTTGGGTGGATCAGTGACTTAAGTGTCTGCCTTTCACTCAGGTCATGATCCCAGGAGCCTCAGATAGAGCCCCACATCCGCCTCTCTGATCAGTGGAAAGCCTGCTTCTCCTTCTGCCCACTGCTCCCCCTGCTTATGCTCTCTCTCTCTCTGACAAATAAATAAAATCTTAAAAAATTCTCCAATGAAGACATACAAATGGCTATCAGACACATGAAAAAATGCTCATCATCACTAGCCATCAGGGAGATTCAAATTAAAACCACATTGAGATACCACCTTACACCAGTTAGAATGGCCAAAATTAGCAAGACAGGAAACAACATGTGTTGGAGGGGATGTGGAGAAAGGGGAACCCTCTTACACTGTTGGTGGGAATGCAAGTTGGTGCAGCCTCTTTGGAGAAGAGTGTGGAGATTCCTCAAGAAATTAAAAATAGAACTTCCCTATGACCCTGCAATTGCACTACTGGGTATTTACCCCAAAGATACAGATGTAGTGAAAAGAAGGGCCATCTGTACCGCAATGTTTATAGCAGCTATGGCCACGGTCGCCAAACTGTGGAAAGAACCAAGATGCCCTTCAACGGACGAATGGATAAGGAAGATGTGGTCCATATACACTATGGAGTATTATGCCTCCATCACAAAGGATGAATACCCAACTTTTGTAGCAACATGGACGGGACTGGAAGAGATTATGCTGAGTGAAATAAGTCAAGCAGAGAGAGTCAGTTATCATATGGTTTCACTTATTTGTGGAGCATAACAAATAGCATGGAGGACATGGGGAGTTAGGAGAAGGCATTTGCGGGAAATTGGAAGGGGAGGTGAACAATGAGAGACTATGGACTCTGAAAAACAATCTGAAGGGTTTGAAGAGGTGGGGGGGTGGGAGGTTGGGGGAACCAGGTGGTGGGTATTAGAGAGGGCACGGACTGCATGGAGCACTGGGTGTGGTACAAAAACAATGAATACTGTTATGCTGAAAATAAATTTAAAAATGATTAAAAAAAATAATAATCTTATTAATAATCTGATAGATGATTTTCAGCTCAAACAAAACACCCAGATAGGACACCTATATGGCTGTATGGCATCTTGTACTTCGAATTCCCACTGCCCTTTGTTAGATAATTCTTCCTAGAGGTGCCAAGGATGAATGTTTAAACGCTCGTTAACACTTGTCAAAATAAATCCTTGAAAAATGAATTTTAATCATATGGAAAGTCCAAATGGCTTTTGAACCAAAAACATCTAGGATTCCCCCATCATTTTATTAATCACACATTAAAGTTTGTAAATTGCCCGACCCCAGTCCAGGAGACTATAAATTCTATGATGGCAGGCAATGTGCCTATGTTGTCTCCAGGCCCCAAACCTCACCAATGCTGGCCATATAGTAGTAACTGCCAAGTAAATTTATGCCTCAAGATAAACATATTCCTAATTTATATTGATGCATAATTCTGAGTAAAGGGTATATGAAGACACAAATATAAATATATATACCACTATATATATATATATATATATATATATAATTGCAAATTTACACATGTATTATGGAAGACAGAATGGCTGTTATTGTTCTGCTAAGAAAAGCAAATGACAATCTCACACATTTTGACATTTGAAACCTTTCACTGTTTGACAAGGTTGTGGAAGATTCTTAGACATCCAAAAAGAACAGGTTATTTCATTAAAGGTAGAATGATTAACAAAGAGAAATTCAGACATATCAGAGCAGGGAAGGAGCATAGAGCAAGCAAAAACCAGTGTTTTCTAGAATTCAGTTGGCACAAGAACTTTCTACATCATTGGATGAAGAAGAAGAAGACACAGG
Organism: Enhydra lutris kenyoni; assembly: GCF_002288905.1. Lineage (NCBI taxonomy): Eukaryota > Metazoa > Chordata > Mammalia > Carnivora > Mustelidae > Enhydra > Enhydra lutris. The sequence continues at coordinate 8,204,765 of NW_019154125.1, read as the reverse complement.
TGGTTTTTGTCTTTCCTACCATTTTTCATCAGGGAACAACAGGGTTTTCTCTCGCAAACCTCTTTATTTTGCCAATTAAGCATGCTAGTGTTTTTGTTGATGCAGGAAGAGGGGTAAGTCCCTAACTTAAGATAGCCAGATTTGGCAAATAGCAGTAGGAGATGTCTGGATAAATTTGAATTTTAGATGAACAGGGAATAATTTCAAAGTAAATGTCCCAAGTGTTCTATTTGAGAATCCTGTATTTTCTCTGGCAAGCCTACCCCAACAGCAGATAAATTTGAGATTTAGACAAACAAGGAATAATTTTGAAATATATGTCCTAGCTGTTCCATTTAGGAATCTAGCAATCCTATCCCACATCTACCATACTTCCCAAGAAGGAAATTTCCAATTGTAGGCTTCCTAGAGTTTCATTTCTTTCTTTTTATGCTATACTGGTCATATTTTGACTCTCTAAAGGCTGAATGAATAATTACATTGGAGATTTCTTATAATTTTTATCAGGATATTGTATTTGTATGTCATGATAACTTCTCAGTTTTTCCAGAGAAAAAGAGGAGTCCATTCACCAACAAGCACCCTCTTCCTGTGAGCTCTCTATAGCAGCATCAACTTCCCAAATATTGACATAAAGGTAAACCCTGTTGACACATTTTTGGGACTTCATCAAACAGACCTCCTTCCCCTAAAAGAAGTCTGCATAGCTTTGTTGCCTTTTGACGTAGAATATAGAAAGAAGAAAAGTGGCTAGTCTTCAGGAAATGTGGACTTCATCTCTGGATCTTGCAGTGACTTTCCGTGTAGACATTCTGGATGTCTTGCAGTGACTTTCCATGTAGACATCAGGCAAGTCATTTCAAGATTTTTATGGCTGCCCAGCATTTCATCATTTGGGGGCTGATCCTCCCAGCATCTCCTACCTGAAAAGAGTACTACAAGACAAAGATGAAAATTCTTTGAAAAAAGTGAAATTTTATGGGACAACATAACATCACTTGTTTTAGAAAATGCCTACTTCTTGGAAGGTCTCAGAATGGGATAAACTGTGTTTCGATATGAACTCTCTTTTAAAATAAAATGATGTCTCCTTTCCCTGGCTTTTTCCAACAGCGTTGCATAGTAAGTCAAGATTTTAGAAAAATATGTCTAAATCTTGCATCTGTGAGCATCCTGGAACAAGAATTGCATTTTCTTGATGATTCGAGGGCAACATTAAAAACACTGGCTAGTGTGCTATGCTAGGTGAAGCAAGTAAACAAGAAACAGACACGTGAGTCAATTTTGTGCATGGCAACATGGAGGATCATTTATCCTCGTGTTAAATGGCCCTGGCTGCTGGGATTTACTGTGCTGTCTCTTAGCTGCTGTCATTTCTCATGGCTGTCACCAGCCATCATTTCTCCATACTGTTTCCCATCTCCTCCCTTACTTTGCATGCGGTTTTTATGGAAGAGGCACACATCCTATAACAAAGCATGTGGAATTTGCCCCTTAGAAGCCCCTTCTGTTTTGCTGCCTATAGTCCAAGTGGTTAAGATTGGCAGTTTCTGGAGGACTCTGTGATATATCTTCATGTCACCCCCAGGTCTGTGTACACAAAATATATTTACCAATCATTGATCTTCATCTCAAATGTTGAATGGTTATTATACCCCCTGATAAATGAACAACTCCCGTATTGTTTTTTGAAATCATCCTTTATCAAAAAGTAATGAAATTTTATGCCTGACAGCTGCTAAAATAGTCAGCTGAATTACCATATTCCTTCATGTTGAGCACGCCTGAATAAACATTTTACTCTTTTTTAAATTGTGATAAGTCTTACAATTAATGGTGTATTTAACCTGATAATGTTCCTTTGATTCTAGCAAAGCTGCTATTAAGAATGATACATCTTCGGGGCGCCTGGGTGGCTCAGTGGGTTAAAGCCTCTGCCTTCGGCTCAGGTCATGATCCCAGGGTCCTGGGATTGAGCCCTACATCGGGCTCTCTCCTCGGCGGGGAGCCTGCTTCCTCCTCTCTCTCTCTCTGCCTGCCTCTCTGCCTACTTGTGATCTCTGTCTGTCAAATAGATAAATAAAATCTTTAAAAAAAAAAAAAGAATGATACATCTTCAACTAACAAAGTTGTAGATGAAAGAAATAGGAACCTTTTTAGGGTTTTTCCACACAAATTCAAAGAGGTGAGTAAGACCATGAGAGAAGAAGTAATATTACAGATATTACTAGTACAGCTTTAATCATCATTGCGTCTTATCCCTATATCATTATTTCCCCCCACACCCAAAAGGCATGTATAATTTTGAAATATAGGCTTCCATTCCATTTTTCTATTTTGGTATGTAGCCTCTCATTCCATATATAATATAAATTATCTACTCTTATTTTATGTGTTTTATATTACAGAATGATATAACATTGTCGGGTAATTTGTGTGTCTCATTCCACATTATGTTTTGAGAACAAATCAATATGTATACAGTTCTATAGGAATATATGCAGAAATAGTTGTCCACTTATAACTGAAGTATGACCTTCCTATAACTTACGATGGTTTATAAACTCATTCCTCTATGGATTGATATTTAGTTTGCTTTACATTTTTAGCACTACCATCAATCTTCAGAGAACATGCTTGCTCCTATCTCTTGTGCTCAGCCAGAATGTCTCACAGTGGGTGGCTGGACCCAGCTCAGGTGACCCATGAGAGCTGAAGTACATCCCTTTCCTGCTTTGCCTGAAGTAATGTGACATTGATAATCTGAATATGACCATTGTGAGAGCATTTACACCACGAAAAATGGCAAACCTACAAACCAAACCCTCCACCGAAAGCCAGTGAAACATTTACCAGCAAATCCCTGACATTTTCCAGCCCAACACTAGATGTGTACTCTCTGGAACAGAACTGCTAAATATTAGAGTAAGTTCGTTTGCATTTTTTCCAGATGCAACCAAAGTTGCTCGTCTAGCTTGCACTCCACTAGACAGTGTATGAAAGTACTGCCATTGACTTATCTTTACAAAAGCTTGATATTGCAAGATTAATTTATGCCTACATGATAGATAGAAATTGGCATCCCATTACTGGCTGCATTTACAGTTTCCAACTGACCAATGAGATGGAGCATATTTTCATATGCATAGTAGATATGTGCATTTCCTTGCCTTTAAATTGCTTTGTACATCTTTAAATTGGCTAATCTTTTTCTTACTGAATTATAGGAGTTCTTTACATATTCTGGAAAATTAATCTTTTTCTGCTAAGCAACTTACAAATATTTTTTGTCAATTTGATGCTTGCCTTTTAACCTCACTTATGGTGTTTGTTGCATACCAGCTATGTGACCTTAAGAAAGTGACTTAACATCTATGTATCTCACATTTCTCACCTATGAAATGAGCAGTCATTGAACCCACCTTGTTGGTTGTGTCAATACGGGTATATAGATAGGTATGTCAGTAACTAACAGTTCTTGTTGTTGTTATTACATTGCTCTATGGAAGTTCTTGGTTTTGATGTAGGCTTTTTTTATGGTTGTTTATTGAAGAAATAGTTCCCAAATCCAAAAGATGGGGAGATAGACAACTGTTGTGTTTTTTTTGGTTTTTTTTTTTTTTGTAGTTTTAGAATTTTTCACATTTAGACCACGCATACCTTTCACTCTGCTTTTTCCTTCCCTTTATTCTGAGTACCTAGCTGGAAGCTCTGGAGCCAGTAGGCACTCAAAAAGTATTTACAGAAGGAAGAATGGAAGGGAGGAAGAGAGGAATTAGCACTAATTTTTATAAGTGGTCCTTCTCAGAAACCCAAGGGGGGAGAGATGAAGGAAGAGCTGGCAGCACAGGTTACTATTAACCATACTTACAACCTACTAAAAGGGAAATCCCTTTTCCCTTGTCATATTTATGACAAATCTTCTAGAAGCTTTAAGAATTGATAACTTCCAGGACAACCAAGGACACTTAGTATTCTTGCCTTGAGATGTTTTATCCTATACGTTATAATGACCTCTTCATTTATTCCCTCCCCAGATAATATCTGCTAATTCTTGTACCCTAAATTATCTCCCTCTGAATCCTGGTTTTCTCTACATACTCTTGGATTTGGGGTGAATCCAATTTAAACTTACAGTCAAGACATAGGGTAGAAGAATATACTCACTGTCAGGCCTTTCTTCCCCCACCAAGACCCTACCCACGGAGCCACAATCCATATGGGTGAGCCATAAGACTAGTACACAAAACCCTCCAATCTACTACATCTTACACCAACGGAAAAGTGATGGTACCATCCCTAGCAGCTGGGCAGTCCTCATACTCAAAAGTCTGGGAGCTACCAAACTAAATGACAAGTACCAGGAAAGATGGATTTTCAAGTGCTTCCCTAGATTTGAAAATTTCAAATTCCTGCCAAATGGGAAATTCACAAAGTTCACTATCAGGTGATTTTAGCTTATTGACAGGTTTTATGTGCATATCTGCTTTTATCCTGTCAACCCATTAAGTTGCTCAAATGTTAAATTCTTTGGGATTAGGGATCTTATTATTTTTCTAATAACCTTCCCCATTCCCATGAGTTAGGTACATTTCTAACATCCAGCTTAGGAAGTTCTACCAAATTAAAATGATCTGGTTTGTAGGCAGCCCGTGACTTCAAATTACTAGCCTTTCCTAAAACTAGAATTTTTGTGATCAAATATCATGGTGTTTAGGACGCTTTTTTGGCACCCATGGGAATTCTCATACGTCAGTTTCTAAATGCATACATAATCTACAGTGCAGTGCAGATTGTCTCAGGCAAAGTATGCACTTCTGCCCAATTACCATCTTGATCAGTCAGCAGTCTGGGATGCAATTGCTAGAATCTTGCATTAAAGTGTATAAAAATAGGTGACAGTGGAGAAAATAAGAGTGTTGATACTAAGGAAAAGATCTTTGGAGTGAAATTACCATCTCATGAAAATTAAAACATATAAAACTTCAATCAGATGCTCCTTTGTCTTCAAGTGGCCATTTACTCATTCAGTGGAAATGCGCATAATATGAATATGTAGAAACTGCTACAAATACATAGAGGTGTGTCCAAGGGGTGATCTGGAATTACAGATTTGAAGAAAGATTGTGTAAGAACTGGAAGATGGTGTCCTGATGACATTCATCCCCTGCTCCTTAGGAGAGGAAGTCTGTTTAATTTCTTCGACCCCAGTACCAAGCACTGTGCTATCTCCTGATAGGCACTCAAGAGACGTGTGTTGAACCAACTTGTTTAATTGTGTACAAGCCTCTATTTCAATTCACTCCAGCTATCCAAGACCACTCTCATTATATAAAAATTTAAAGTACTTCTTAGTGCCTAGAGTTTTCCTTTGTTTCTGTTCATCCACATGAAAGCATTTCCCTCTCGGCTCCATGGCTAACCCTCCACCAAGATGAAGCTGGTCATAGAGTCTAAACAGATGCTGAGTCCTCTGTGAATGCCAAAACTCAGCCTCACACGATTCCTACTTCTTATATCTCTACTATTTCACTCACCAGCCATCTTAGTCACAAAATTAATGGATGTAATTTTTACATATGTACAAAACGACTCCATTTAAATGAATCCCAGTCCTTCTGCCTCTTTTGTGCAAGCTTTACACTGGTGCCAGTGAGAGCTTGGCCAGAGAAAGCCTGAAGGGATCAGTCTGTTACTGGAGAATGGAGAGGAAGGAGCGTTTTATGAAAGTGGGGTCATTCTAATGCTTCCCATTAAAACATTTTTAGTGCTCGCATTTCAAGCTTAACACAGTCGACCCTGTAAATTGGCAAAAGCCCAGACCCAAGAACCAATAAGCTCCTCCGCGCTTCCTGAGGTTTCTCAAGCAGCGAAGCAGGCAGCTCTTTCTCTTTTCTCAACACCATCAAAAGAATAAATTACTAAACAATAGACAATCCTGCTTCATTTAAAACATATGAAGCACTTCACAATAGTACTGCTGTCTTTCTTTTTTTTTGGTCAAATGAAACAGCTGTTTTAAAGCCATAGCATTAGACCTTAAAAATTATTAATCGAACTTAGAATGATTTAATCCATTAGAATACACACTTCACACTTAGTGCAGGCTGTTGATCTCAATGAAGTCACAAAATTCCCTTACAAGAGTGGTCTTGGAAAAATCTATTTCTTTGAGATGTTGTGATAAGATCTTGCTTTCATAATGTCAAAGACCTTGCTAAATAATAAGATTTTTTTAAGCAAACAGATCTTTGTTTTTTAAATAACAGCGAATAGAGGCTCCCTATAAACATAACCCTGCTCTGCATGCTTATGGCCTTGGTCTGACCTGTGAAGTTTTTCTCTGCTGTGAAGTTATGCATTCAGTTAGAGCCTCAGTTAACCATCTTTATTACCTGTGTATTTCGCTGATATCACTGGGTTGAGCAATTTCTGTCAGTGAATGCAACATGAGCCAAATTGATCTTTTGTTTCTGAAGTTTCATTTACTCTGCAACATCAAAAAATGAATGACGAATTTAGCTTCACTCTTGTGACTAAGCTAGTGGTTAGCAATTTCTAACAACTTAAAAAGAGGTTGGAACCGATGGTTTCAAATTCAGATTAATATAAGGCTATTTAAGCCACAGAGGAAATAACGACATCTAATCAGGATATTCTCGAAGTCGGTAGAGTCGCCTGCTTCCAATCAGTAATCCTATATGCCAACACATTTTCTGAGAAATATGTGTATAAATGTATTTTTGAGCTTCCTGTGTGTCTTGCTATGAGAAGACAAGCATCCCTAAAAGTATAATCCTGCAAAACAGAAAATAGTTAAGAGACCTGAGAGCTGCCCGCGTTGCTATTCATGACCCTCTGAGATTTCCTTTTAGGTGGCAGTTACCAATATTGCGTCACATATGATCTACCAAAATAAGGAGTCACAAAATTGACTGTGTCAGCAAAGATATCTGATAGGAAAACAAGAAGGCTTAAGGCTTGTGCGTGTGTATGTGCATGTGTGTGTGTGAGAGAGAGAGAGAGAACATAAACTGATAAATTTTTATGTTAAGAAATTCTACTGTCAAAAGCTATTGACTAAGTTTCAAACAATCAGTGTTTTTGAGCACCCACCTCATATGAAGAACTGATCTAGGCCCCATAAGACGTGTAGGAGAAGACACTTAGGACGGACCCACCTTCACGGAGCTTATCACTTAGTTGGACCAAAGAGACCAACACACAGAAAGATGACAACTCTAAGGGTCAGAAGGTAATGACCAAGAAGTGACAGAGACAGTCAATATTATGCTTTGAGGGATCACTTGGGGTCAGGCAGCTCAGTAGATATTTCCCCCAAAAAGGTAGATAGAAATGACCCAAGCCTTGTCAGTCAGAACTAATCCTTCACATTCTAGTATTGACCCTTGGATGACTTCTTCAATTGCGAATATTCTTTAAAAGTCAGTTAATACAGTACTCTCTTCACATGACCTCAGTGCCCGCCCCCATACTTTTGCAAGGGCCACATGAAAACCCCATTCAATAACATACAGTGTTGATACTTCTGAACAGATCTTGAAATAATCATCACCATGCCTATTCTGGGCTAGATCTAACAAAAATTATAATAAAAGTAACAAAATTTGAGTTGAAAAAAAATCAAATATAAAACAGTAACAACAGCCAGGGCTCATTAAAATGTTTGCCTTCCAGGAAGAGAGTAAAGATACTCTTGTTAGTAGAGTACTGCTTAAGATATACTAGCACAACCCAATCGACTTTCAGCTAAATGACATAAGACAGTGATGCCACATCTTGGTGGCAATGTGAGGGAGAGACTGAGAGAGGAAAATAATAGAAAATACAAGGAAATGAAGCTAGCAATACTAAAATAATACTCGAAGAAATAAAGTGCAACTGGATAGAAAGAGAATCCCAGTGTAGCAACTACAGAAGCACCCATTTCTACAAGAATAGTTCGGGCCTTAGGAAAACAGATGACATCAACAACTAGCAGCACATAATTCTAAAAACAAACAAATAAAGCAAGACCAATGAGGAAAAAACAAAATTACTGGCAACAAAATGTCTGGAGAATAAGATGCAAATGTAGCATCATACACCATAATAAATTCTAAATGAGTTAAAGTGTAAAACACACACTATACTACTGATAAGCCAGAAAAAAAATTAAAAACACATTTGTAAAATGACACGACTAAAATATTTTAACAAGAAAGCAATGAAATTCCCAAACTGACAACATCACTAAAAAAAGTTTCATATTCCCATCATATATAAAGAACTGATACAAAAACATCAATTCCATTGGAGTTAGGAAAGAAATGTAAAATAAATTTCAGTTGCCACTACACATCTATGAAACCAATCATAATAAATACAAATGATACAAGTCAATGTGAAAGACAAAACCCTGCGGGAAAGCAAGGGCGCCTGGGTGACTCAGTCGGTTAAGTGTCTGACTCTTGGTTTCTGCTCAGGTTGTGATCTCAGGGTAATGAGATCTAGCCCCTCATGGGGCTCCATGTTCAGTGGGGAGTCTGAGAATTTCTCTCCCTTTCCCCCTGCCCTCCCCTCCCCTGCTCACATTTCTTTCTCTCTCTTTCTCTCTCTAAAATAAATAAATCTTTTTTTTTAAAGATTTTATTTATTATTTGACAGAGATCACAAGTAGGCAGAGAGGCAAGCAGAGAGAGAGAGGAAGGGAAGCAGGCTCCCCGCTGAGCAGAGAGCCCGATGCGGGGCTTGATCCCAGGACCCTGAGATCATGACCCAAGCCGAGGGCAGAGGCTTTAACCCACTGAGCTACCCAGGCACCCCTAAAATAAATAAATCTTAAAAAAAATTGCAGGAAGGAAAGGTATTCCCAGTAAACTACCTGACACTGTCAAACAGTATTTACAAAATCCATAACAAGGATGCCTGGGTGGCTCAGTGGGTTAAGCCTCTGCCTTCGGCCTAGATCATGGACTCGGGGTCCTGGGATCAAGCCCCGCATCAGGCTCTCTGCTCAGCAGGGTGCCTGCTTCCCCCTCTCTTTGTCTGCCTCTCTGCCTACTTGTGATGTCTCTGTCAAATAAATAAAATATTTAAAAAATCCATAACAACATGAAATGTCTACTGATATAGCCATGGGAGAATATGGGGGTTGGTGTAAGGGGGTCAAAAAAAGCTTAGTGGGTGCAGTAGTTCACTTCTAAACATCAAAAAAATGAGTGTATTGGGGCGCCTGGGTGGCTCAGTGGGTTAAGCCGCTGCCTTCGGCTCAGGTCATGATCTCAGGGTCCTGGGATCGAGTCCCGCATCGGGCTCTCTGCTCAGCAGGGAGCCTGCTTCCCTTCCTCTCTCTCTGCCTGCCTCTCTGCCTGCTTGTGATCTGTCTGTCAAATAAATAAATAAAATCTTTAAAAAAAAAAAAAAAAAAAAAAAAAGAGTGTATCAGGATGCCTGGGCGGCTCAGTCAGTTAAGCATCTGCCTTTGGCTCAAGTCACAATCCTAGGTCCTGGGATTGAATCCGGTATCAGTCTCCTTGCTCAGCAGGGAGCCTGCTTCTCCCTCTGCCTGCCGCTCCTCCTGCTTGTGCACTTTCTAACAAATAAATAAATAAAAATCTTAAAGAAGAGGAAGGAGGAGGAGGAGGAGAGGAAGAAGAAACAGACAAAAAAATTTGAAAGCTGTGGCTCTGGAGGACAGACTTGTGAAGGAGAAATGGTGAAGTGGAAGACTGCTGTTTATAATAAGCCTTAGAGTATCATTCAGTTTTGTGATAATGCTTGCTTTGAATTTTTTTTCTGGCACAATTAATTAATTCATTAATTTGAGAACAATTTGAGCATAAGGCAAATTTTCCATTTCCTTATGTGCAAATTTGTCTGCAAGAAACACTAGCAATATTGCACCCAGCTGAACTGGTTGGAATACACAAAACACACACACACACACACACACACACACACACCCCTCAGATATGTACCAGCTGCCTGCATGCACCCCTCAGAGGACCCACACCCATCCACAGGCCCTTTGCATTTGTATCACTCATAAAGATGAGCAGCTATAAGTCAATAAGTAATTATGACGGTTTCTTTTTAGTCACACCAGCATTGACAATTTGAGGGTTTTTTTTTTTAATTTTGCCCTTAACTGAAGTATTTTTATTCTTTTATCATTTTTTTAAATGATTCTATGTATTTATTTGACAGAGATAGAGAGTACACAAGCGGGGGGAATCAGGAAAGGGAGAAGCAGACTCCCTGCTGAGCAGGGAGCCCAATGCAAGGCTTGATTCCATGACCGCTGGGATCATAACCTGAGCCAAAGACAGCTACTTAACCAACTGAGCCACCCAGGCTCCCCTTAACTAAAGTATTTTTAAAATATTATCTTTTCTCTGATCACTCTGTGTCAGGCCAATTTATGTCACTGATGAAGTGTTTGAGTGTCATGCCCTTAACTCCATTTTTGTCCTGTGGTCTGGGTTTTTTTTTTTTTTTAATTAATAGAGTTTATTTTTTAGAGCAGTTTTATGTGTATAGAAAAATTGATTGGGAAACACAGAATTCCCCAAAACAGTTTCCTCTATTATTAACATCTTATACTAGTGGGGTACATTTGTTACCATTGATGGGCCAATATTGATACATCATGATTAACTGAAATCCATACTTCAGTCTTTGTGTTCTACATTCCTCGCATTCTGACAAATGTATAATAACATGTATCTACCATTACAGCATCTTGTGCAATAGTTCCACTGCTCTAAAAATCCCCTATGCTCCACCTACTTGTTCCCTCCATGCCACTAACACCTGGCAACTGCTAATCTTTTTACTGTCCATAGGTTTGCTTTTTACTAAATATCATATGCTTGCAATCATATAGTATTGAGCTTCTCCAGACTGACTTCTGTCCCTTAGTAATACAGTTAAGATTCTAGCATGTGTTTTTGTTGACTAGGTAGTTTATTTCATTTTATTGCTGAATAATATCCCACTGTTTGGATGTACCATAGTTTATTTATCATTTATTTATTTATTTATTATGAAAGGCTTCCAAGACTTCCAAAGCTTGGTGGCTTCCAAGCTTGGCAATCATGAATGAAGTTACTATAACTATTTGTGTGCTGGTTTTTGTGTGGACATAAGTTTTCAAGTCATTTAAGGGCAATTAACTTTTTAACTCAAGGAGCATAGGTTCTGCTTCGTCGTACTAAGAGTATGTTTAATTTTGTAAAAACTACCAAACTGTCTTCAAAGTGGTTGTAACAGTTTGCATTCCCCCCAGCAATAAATGAGAGCTCCAGTTTCTCCACATCCTCGCCAGCATTGTATGTTGTCAGTGTTTTGGATTTTAGGCATTGTAATAGGTGTATAGTAGTACCTCGTTTTTTTTAATTGCAATTCCTTAATGACATATGATGTGGAGCATCTTTTCACATCCTTACTTCCCATCTGTATATCTTGTTTGGTAAGGTGTCTCTTCAGATTTTTCCCATTTTTTTTAATTGGGTTCTTTCCTTACCATTGAGTGTTAAGAACTCCTTGTATATTTTGGATACCAGATTTTTATCAAATGTGTGTTTTACAAAGGTTTTCTCAAAATCTGGCTTGTCTTTTCATTTTCTAAACAGTGTCTTTACCAGAACTGAAGTTTTTAATTTCCATGAAGTCCAACTTACCATTTTTTCTTTTGTGGGTCATGATTTTTTATTGCACAATTTTGCACATCTCTGTGATTTTTAGGAATTTGTAGAGTATATAGGAACCACAGACCACAAGATAATTCCATTTTTAATAAGGTCCCCAAAACAACTGGTGCAGAGGTACTGAACAGCACAACTTATGGTGAAAAATTGGAAACTTAATGCCAAACAGATGAGAATGAATAAGTAATAATAGAGAATATTAACAATGTAAAATACTAGGGGTGCCTGGGTGGCTCAGTTGGTTAAGCGTCTGCTTCTTGATTTCAGCTTATGTCATGATCTCAGGGTCGTGGGATCCAGCCCCACGTCCAGCTCTGAGTTGGGCATGGAGTCTGCTTAAGATTTTCTCTCTCTCCCTCTCCCTCAGCCCACCCCCACCCTCTTGTTTACACACTCTCTCTCTCAAAATTCATTAATTAGTTAAAATACTAATATGCTGTTAAAGATTGCTGGCATGTCAGCATTCCTTGTATACAAATACAAGTTCATGGAAATGTTAAGTGAAGAAAGTAGCACATAAAATATTATGTATACCTTAATTAAATGTGATTTTTTTCTTATATGAAATATAAGAAGTATAAGAAAAACTGTCTAACTAGTTTTTTTTCTATTTGAATGTAAATTTCAAATAGAAATTAAAATCCAGTATCATGTATTAGTTAGAAAATCCAGTATCATGTATTAGTTAGAATTAGTTAGAATAAGCACTAGTTGCTGTAATACAAATTCCAAAATTTCATAGTAGAAGTTTAATTTTTGTTCATACAAAGCTGAATACAAACATTTCAGGTAAGCATCAGCTAAGGGACCCAGACTCCTTCCATCTGTGGCTCTACCATCACCTGGGCTGTGGAGCCATTGGCCATTCCTTCCTCTGCATTTGGCTGGGAAATAGAGGAAGAGTTTGAGGGATCACACAGGAGGTTTTTATGGGTCCGGTTTAGAAGACTGAACTCATTTGCACACACATGGCTACACCTACCTTGAAGGCAGGCTGGGAGAAGTGCTCTAGCTGTGTGCCCTAGAGACAGAAAAAACACTTTTGTGCCTTCATAATCTGCACTTGACAAAATTGACAGCTGGTTTTCTTAGATTCCTTTTTCTTTTCAATTTTGCTTAATTCTGTGATAATATAGAAGTATCCCTTATTATCTTAACCCACTTTGTTCTTGAGTCCAGATTATGAGAGTTTAGATACCATTTACACCACTTACCCAAGTCTATTCGGTTCCTGTGTTCAGACAGGAAGTGTTTTGATAGCGAAGATATATTCATTCTTTCCTTAAAAAAAAAGAAAATTGAAATTTGCAGGCTCTGAATTCATCCACTAGCCTTCATTTCAGGAAATACTCCTAAATCAACTCAGAGTATTTTTTGTCCTATTTAAAAATTATACATCAGATTATATGTCTTCCCAAGGAAACAATATGTAAAAATATTTTCTGTGGTTCTTTATTCCTAACCTACATTTTTGTTTTGTTTTGTATTGTTTTTTAAGATAAAGAAAAATTTCTAAGATTTTCTTCTCTGCATATTAAGAACTAGTACTTGGTCATGCATTGATAACATTCATCAGGATCAATTCTTGTAGAAATAATTCATGTTAACATACCTTTCTTTATATGCTAAAAAGACATGTACACATGCTATATTTGGGGAGTAGAACATCTTTGTATAATTACCCATTTTTATTTTTTTCTATTTTAATGTACATTTAACATTGTTCTCCAGTTATCTTTTAATTTTAACAAATGTTTTGCAAAATGTCTGAAAATTTTATAGAGTAAGTTGATTACTAGTATCTTAAAAAATTTTATGTACTTACTTTCTGGTTTTTGCACATTTTTACTATTAACTTGACAATTTGTGTAAAATATTCCATATAGGCTCTTACCATCTATTTACATTTCATCTATGTTTACCTTGAATAGTATTTTCATGTGCAGTGTATTTAATTACGTAATTATGAGTGTCTTCCTTTATTCTTCCTACTAAGATTTTCTCATATTCCATCAATATATTTTATGTTCCAAGATAAATCACTATCCACTTTTGCAAGGCTTTTGTTGCTAAGTCATTACATTTATTTCTTTTTTAATTTCATCTTCTAACTACATGTCATTATTGTAAGTGTGCCATTGATTTTTTTGAAGAATATATTAAAATCTTGCCATTCTGTGAACTAAGTTCTTGGTTGATATCCTTGTATAATTATACAATTAGCAGAAGTTGACTTTCTTTCTGACTAGATATCCAGAGACCTTATATGAGGCTTTCCTTTAACTATCTTCTTATGAAATTTTTTAAGTGTTTTTTAAGATTTTATTTACTTATTTAGAGAGTGAGTGGGGGAAAGGGCAGTAAAAGAGAGAGAGAGAGAGAGAGAGAATCTCAGGCAGGCTCCACGCTTAGCCCAGAACCCAATGTGGGGCTCCATCTCAGGACCCTGAGATCATGACCTGAGCCAAAATCCAAGAGTCGAACACTGAACTGACTGAGCCACCTGGATGCCCCTAAAGTTTCATTAAGATATACAAAGCTCAATCTGTGTCCCCTTAGTCTTCTAATTAAGTAAATCTACTAACTGAATCCAAAATATTTATAAAATTAACTGAAATACAGAAATTGTGACAGATAGCAAATCACATCATCTGAAGTAACTATATTTGGAATTCTATTTCTATACACATTAAAGGAACAAATTAACAATCCATTGATACCCTAAGTGAATACATTAAATGTAACATTAAAAAAAATTTACAAATGCACTTTTTCTATAACATTAAATGTAACATAATACATTTTATAAATGTACTTTTTGTATAAAACTAAAATTCTACTACAATGGCAAAGAATATTTCTGAAATTACTTCTGAGAGGAGAATTGCAGTCAGTTAGATCAATAGCTGTTTTGAGTGTTGTGATATCACCACCTACTGGAGAATTAGAACTGGAACATTTTCATTTTGGAAATCCTCATCAAATGGTAATATTTACTGAATTAAGATCCTTCTTAGATTCATAAGGTTTGTTAAGATGCTGAAGTCTTAACCCCTTACTTTACACACATGCGAAAATAGACACATAAGGGTTAATGACCTGCCTAAATCATTACTAGTTCTATATAAGAGGATAATATAAGATGAATTATATATAAGACTCTACTCCATTTCTACAAGTCCTCAGTCCCATGATCCGTGTTCTATAACTTGTCTTCTAGGGCAACAGTCCCCATGTTCATTGTCAGTGTCCATTATAATAAAGGCTAAAAACACTCTTAAAGTGAAAACAAAGTTGGTTTTTCTACCAAAATTGTTTATCACAATTTCCCATTTTTCTTCTACTGCCTCAGAATAAATTTTTACTGAGTTCTTAGGTTTTCTCCAACAGATGACTGCTGATCAAATTATTTAGGATAAGCATCTAGTTTCTCATTATCTCCCTTTTATTTTCTCATGCATAATTTAAAAAAAAAGAAGATAGCACTTTCCAACTCTCAGGCTGCAAATTAAAAGACTGTTGGAAACTATATAGGAAAACAGGCTCCCTCTCAAACCAGGAGAGAATAAACTGGTGTTAAGTTTGTTAGCAATTTCACAATATCTATCTAAAGGGTAAATCACGTCACTTTTGACACCACAGTTCTGCCTCTAGGAATTTATTTTACAGATATTTTTGCCCAAATATTCATCATCATATTATTCTTCATAGCAAAACAAAACAAATCTGAAAATTAAATGCTCTAAAAGGATACCAATAAATTAGAGAACATTGACACAGCCATACAATATGGAGTACTGTTCAGCCATTTTTTAAAACAACATGGTTCTGTGCATACTTATAAGAAAAGAAGACTGAACATTATACTTAAAGAGAAAGAGCCAGTTTTTGCATTATATGTGTATTATCATTCCACCTGTGTAAAAATACAGAATTGTAGGGGCAGCTGGTGGCTCAGTCAGTTAAGTGCCTGACTCCTGGTTTTGGCTCAGATCATGATCTCAGGGTCCTGAGATGGAGCCCCACATTGGGCTCTGCGCTCATCAGGGTGTCTGCTTGTCCCTTTCCCTCCCCCTCTGTCTCTCCTCTCATTCGTGCACTTTCTCTCTTTCTCTTTCTCTCTCTCTCGCTCAAATAAATAAAATCTTAAAAAAACACACAATTTCCAATATTTAGAAAAATATTAAATATTAAATTTAAGCTTCAAAAATTGTTTTCAAATATTTAATGTGTTTCTCAGTTTGTTATCATGAATATAACTTCTAGTATATGATTTTCATTCTTGAAATGGCTACATGTAGTTTTTGATCAAGACTTTTAAGAAATGATTTAGTCTAACTCTTGATGGGCACGTTTGATGAAAAACTTTATTTTCACTAGAATACAATACAAAAAATTTTAGTTACTTTATAACCATGTGAAAATTTTAACATAGTTGAGAGTCTATGTTTTCAGAGGAATGTCGTCTTCTTTTCTTTCATTGATAAATATAAAGTTAAAACTTCTTTGGTGATGTGACTGGATTTCCAAGTTAACCAAACACTTCCATAACAAGTATTTCACAACCTAAATGGTCTTTCAAAAGTCATGGGCCTTGCTAAAGCAGTCAACTTCAAAGTGGTTTGGATGGTCCTAAAATGGCATGTCAGCCCCAAGTAGGCAGAATTGTATAAAATATGCAGTGTACTGGGTTGAATAGTGCCCCCCGCCAAATTCATGTCCATCCAGAAGCTCAGCATATGACCTGATTTGAAATAATGCACATGTAATCAAGGCAAGGTTTAAGATAAGATCATCTTGAATCAGGGTAGGCTCAAAATCCAATGATAGTATCCTTAAAAGAGACAGAAAAGAGAAAGGCCCAAGGACACAGAGAAGAATGTGATGTGAATATAGAGACAGGGGTTGAAGTGTTGCATCCTCAGACCAAGGAATGCCAAGGGTTCACAATATTCTATCACCAGAAGCTGGGAGAGAGACAGGAAATGTGTTCTCCCTCACAGCCAGCAGAAGAAACCAACCCTCGGAACACCTGAGACTTCAGACTTGTGGCCTCCAGAATTGTGAAAGAATGTATTTCTGTTACTTTAAAGTCACCCAGTTTGTGGTACTTTGTCATGGCAGGCCAGGAAACTTGAGGTCCTGCCCCTGGGATGCCTGGCATGGGGCAGGGACCTAAGGAGTGGCTGTGGAATCCAGTAGAGCTCTCTTTCCGTGAGGTAAACCCAGATTTCATTTTCAAGATAGAAAAATCCATCAGACTCAGCACTTTCCCCAGCACTCCACAGCCTGTGCCAATCCACCTCCCCCTCACACAAACTATTCAAGGAAACCACCTGTGAGGGCAACACTTAGAGAACAACTCAGGAAAATAAGATCTTCCTCTAATTCCTGCTACAGTGTGGCAAAATGTCATCAAGTAGAGGATGAGGAAAATGATCAGCCTTCTTCAGAGGAAGCAGTATTTCCAACCAGAGAAAACTGTTGGAATATCCAGAAAATTTTAAACATACGATGAATTTGATGAAAGGACATATTTGAAAAACACCTTTAAGAATATTAATGCATGTGTATATCAGTCACTTGATACTAGGTCATGCAGCAGCCCCCAAAAGGAGTTTGCAAAAGAAAATCTTCTCAAACAAGGATTAAATGAAGAAAAAGCAAAATTGGTGAGCTTGTTCAAAAAAAAGAAGACCTTCTTCAGAGGTTAAAACTTGTCAAAATATATGGCTCAGACTGTGACCGGGTTACAGCTGCTAATAAGGAAGTGGAGAAGCTTTAGCCAGCTGTTGCTTTATGACATGCAGCCAACTGTGTCTGAGGAGAACAAGAAATCCAGCTTCCCTCAGCTGATGGGCCACTGTGGGTTAGACAGTAAGATGCCACCCTATAATGGAAATGAAGAAGAAGGTATAGATGTTTCATTCATAATTTTTCCTCCAAATGTCTTCAAGAAGGACAACTTAAAAGATACTCACACATTTGAAAAAGAAGATCTAAACCATTAGGAATTAGAGAAAGGTACAGGTGAACATCATTTATGTAAATATAAACAAGGCTCTAAGATGAAAATCTGGTATGTGGGGTAAATTTGCCAAAGAAAATCTGATACCTAAAGTAATGTGAAAAAAATAAAATCGTGTTTAAAAAAATAATTTGGACAGTTCTGAAAGCCAATTATACTGTTTTGCTCATGGCAAAAAAGTTTTATGTTGACTGTTAAAAAAACAACAGCAGTCCAGTCTGGTGAATGTCTACACCTAAACTGGCCTAAAAATGCCTGCCTCTCCTAAGTTTGTGACTTTTGTTTCCATCCATTTACCACACATTTCTGTCTAGATGGTCTAGCAGGTAATGAAGCTCCTATGTCCAAAATTTAACAGTAATCATAATAATGTTATGGAGATAAAAATTGGGGATCCCTGCACAAACCAAAAGCCTTTGCCTATTCCAACCCCCAATCTGCTCTCCTTGTCCCGCATCAGGTGCTTTGGGCACCTGGAACGCCAGCTCCGGCCAAGCTCCCCCTCCATGCCCACGGGAGATTTCGTGGTCAGCCTACAGAAGCAGACAGTCAGCAGAACGCTGCCATGCCGCCCTTCTTGCTCCTTCATCAAGCTGGCCTGGTGCTTCTTTGCTGGGCCTGTATCAGGCCCCACCCTGGTCAGGCACCCTTGAAAAAGAGACCATCTGGAGGCCCCAGGTCCCCTCGTGCTGAGGGAGTAGTAACCTGGAGGGACATCTGTGACTCTTCTGTCCCAGAAATTATCTCAGGGATGTATGCTTGGGATGTCCCCTATGGAGAAGGAGGGTTGATACATAATGAAAAAAATAGACGGATCAAATAGGAGAGCATTTTCCTCAGGTCTCCCTGCGTGTTCTCACCTCCCCCAGGCCCTGGCCTTCCTTCGCTGGCCCCTGCACCTTCACCATTTCCTGCTCTGGCCCCCTCTCAGATCCGCTCAGGACCCCGGCTGTGCTGCAGGGAAGTCGGCTGAACTTGAGGAATAGAGGCCGCGCTGTGTGAATATAGGAGCCGGAAGAAAGCATGGTGGAGACTTCCGGTCAAACTTGTCTCTTCAGCTGGGCAAACGTGGCCACGATTTTCACCCGCTCTGAGCATGTTTGTTAGTGGGTGCCCGTGTCAGGGGGGATGATAAGGTCTACCTCACAAGGCTGTGAGAATGTGATAGCATGATAAACGCAAAGGTCCTGACGTGAAGATGGGAAGTTACTAGCCAGTCAGAGGACAGGCAGTGACAGACATCAGAAAGCCAGAAGGTGCGCCCTCGTCACTTCTGCTTCTCTGTGGAGGTCTGTTTTTTTTCTTTTATTTCTCTCTGCGCAGCCGTTCCTCCTGACTCCTTATCCCCCTGGCAGAAAATGGCTGCCCCATGCTTTGCACGTTTTAATTCCAGCCCTGGGGCAGTCTAACCTACAGATCTGAATCCGACTCCTTATCCCAAGAAAGAACCAGAGAGGCCAAGCTTGGGCAACAGCTGTCAATCCAGTGACCTCTGTTCCGGGGTCAGAGTCAGTAAATGCCTTCCTTGAATGACAAGCCACTCTAATCTATCTGCAGGTAAAGTTGGTCTCCTTCTGGTCTCCTTAGAAAACAAACTGAAGCACATTTGGTTAAGGATCCAAATTGTCTTGGACGTAGAGTATGGGCAGATGTGTATCCTCCAGGTCTTCAGTATTTTCATGGATGGGGCTCAGGACGCATCAATCTAACATTCATGATGTATTCATGCAGACTTAGAACAAAGCTAGATAAGTGGCTCAAAAGGAATATGATATTTATAATACAAAAATATTTACACAGTATCTCTGCTTTAGCAGCATTTAAATTCGTAAAAAATTGCACAAAGTTTATAAACATTCTATACATGTATAAACATTCTAGAAAACATTTTTATTTAAAAGATGCACAGAAAATACCCTTTTGGAAAGTGAAAGAACCTCCTGAAACAAAAATAGTTATTTCCTTACACTTCTCTTTAGTTTATAAGGTATTCAGGTATCCTTAAGGTGCAGAACTCTCAGAGTTTGTTTTCTGACATGAATTTTCGTTTGATTCTAAATCTTCATTGAGATGTAATTGACAAAAAAAGTGAGATATTTAAAGTGTATGTGATATATATAGTGAAAGGATCCCCACAATTAAGTTAACACACTCATCACCTCCCATATTTTCCTCTTTAAGGAGGCAGAGGACACTTAACAACTACTCTCCTAGTAAATTTCAGTTATGCAATGTATTGTTATCAACTACAATTACCATGCAATGCATTAGAGCCTCAGACCTTATTCAGTGTGCAACTCAGTTTGTACCCTTTTATACCTTCTATCCATTTCCTCTACCCCAGCACCTGGCAACCACCATCTAGTCTCTATTTCTAGGAGTCTGACTTTTTTTTTTTTTTTAAGATTCCTTATATAAATGATACCATGCAGTATTTGTCTTTCTCTGGATTATTTCACTTAGCATAATGGCATGAAGTAATTACTAACCCCTGAGCTCCCCAGTGATGAAGAATGAAGAATGATTTATGGGGTTCTACGAAATGCATACTCAGATCAGATTTACTTCTCTAGTTTGGGAGGATCCTTGGTGTTGTCATAGGAATTTAGGGTGAAATTTTATTTATTGCATTCTTGTTTTTCACATTTACTGCCCTAATTCTGGTCCTAATTGCTGATAGCGGTGAGTTGACGTATTTGTCATGGCCAAGGAAGAGAGGTGAAGGGCAGGAGCTGGGAAGAGCTTGGGGCAATGGGAAAGAAAAACCACTGGATAGGTGTTAAATCTCTAGAAGGAGTGCTTTCCACAAAAAGATGAAGGTTTAAAGAATAGCTTGGCTAAAGTTTGCAATAAAATCAATTAATAAAATTTGGTTATCCTAGATGCTTTAAATAGTTTTTTCAATTTCTTTGAGTATAACAGACACACTAGTTTCAAGTATATGACATAGTGATTCAACTCCTCTGCGTTATGCTATGCTCACAAGTGTAGCTACCATCTGTCACCATATAACTCTATTGCAATATCATTGACTGTATTCCCTATGCTGTGCCTTTTATTCCTATGATTTGTTGATTTATTCATTCCATAGCTGGAAGCCTGTATCTCCCTCTCCTCTTCACCCATTTTGCCCTTCCCCCCTCCCCGCCCCCTCTGACAATCACTAGTTTGTTCTTTGTATTTATGGGTCTTCTTCTGTTTTTTGTTTATTTGTTTATTCATTTGTGTTTTTTTTTTAATTTTTTTTAGATTCCACATATGAGTGAAATCAGATGGTATTTGTCTTTCTCTGTCTGACTTGATTCACTTAGGATGCCATCTAGTTCCATCCATGTTGTGGCAAATGTCAAAATCTCATCCTTTCTGAAGAAAAAAAGGATCTATTCCTTTCTTATGGCTGAGTAATATTCATATATATGTATATTTCATACATATAGAAATCTTTTCCCCATATCTTGACTCTTGTTAATAACACTGTAATAAACACAGAAGTACATATGTCTTCTTTAATTAGTGTTTTCATTTTCTTTGGGTAAACACTCAGTAATGGAATTATTGAGTCATATGGTATTTCTACACTTCATCTTTTAAGGAACCTCCTAAATAATTGTTTTTAAACTTTTTTCCCCAGGTTGTTTTTCAATGAATGGAAACAATGCAAATTTAACATCACCAATTCAACTCTCTCTCCCCACCAAATTCAGCTTTACATTTCTATAGAATAACAATCACAGCAATATGTTTAATCTTCTCTTAATGTATATTTTATATAACACTGTATCCCTGAAAATTTCACCTTCTCAGTTCAATCCAGATAGGGAGGAATATGAAGCCACAATTGGGAGTCTCAAATTACAGGCAAGCTTGTGTGCTGGTGCTCCCTCTAGTGGACATTTTTTACATTGCATGTGCTTGTTTTCGTTTGGGTTTTTTTTTTTTTTTTTTAAAGCAGGAGAACCTCTTATTTTTTTCTTTTTAAAGATTTTATTTATTTATTTGAGAGGGAGAGAATAACAAAGAGAGAGCACGAGAGGGAGAAGGTCAGAGGAAGAAGCAGACTCCCCACAGAGCAGGGACTTTGATTCGGGACTCGATTCCGGGACTCCAGCATCATGACCTGCGCCAAAGGCAGTCACTTAACCAACTGAGCCACCCAGGTACCCCAGGAGCACTTCTTCATAGGCCAAGAAACATCTCATAAAGCCAAGAATAATCAGAATATAATCTCAAAAGATCCTTGCATGACCAAAAATGCATGAATCTAAGAAGATGAAACTGATTGTATTCACCAGAATTTGCAGCGCCCTTGTTAAAAAGAAAGAGCTCCGTAAGACTTTGGAGTGGCAGATTGAACCCCAAGAGACTGCTCATTAATAATTATTTTCCAAATATTTGTTCTGATTGATGAAGGATGGGGAGTTTGCATTTGGGAATTGGGAAGAAAGAAATTCCATCCTCCCCCTGAGGATGGTGAAAGATGGTAAAAAGTAGGGACCACAGAAAATACATGTTAAGTAAAGTGTTCATTTGGAGCAATCTGAAATGCAGAACCCTTCCCTGGAGAGCAGATTTGTAGGTCCTATTGGAGAAAACGGTGAAGATGCTGAATTCTATCTACTGGGTAATTGGGGGTTCGGAGGTGACTGTCTGAAGGGACAGCTGAATGGAGGAACCCAACATTACCACCCTGGTCCTTTGCTAGAGAGCTACAGAAATCCATAATGCTCAAAGGCCTCTGAGTCAATACTGCTGAAGTGGTTGAAAGAGTCAAAAGCAATGCTGTTAAGTCAGTGTTTTCCCAGCACAGGAAATGAAGACATATGTGTAGCTTGCTGACAGAGGTGACTGTCCAGGGGACTGTTCAGGGTGACTTCAGACCTTGTGTTGCTTTCCATGACTCAGGGGGCACCAAAGTATCTCCACACTACTGAAGGCCCCCTTGCAGTAGGTGGACTACACACGGGGTGCTAAAATGTCAGGGGCTTGGTCAATAGGACTGACAATAAACCCCCAGTCAAGGCCAAGGTCTGAGACCTCCCCTGTTCTTACACAATTCTGACACTGATCTCTCTGGGTCATCCTTTTCTGTGTCATCTTGTCATATCAGAATGACTTCCTTTATTGAAGGCTACCTGCCTAGTTTCAACCAGGCATTTAAATCCTGTGTGCATTTACTCAATAACTGTTTTTAGTCATAGGTGGATAGAAATATGCTGCTACAATTTTGATGGCTGCTCCTCTTCCTTTATTCTTATGCTCACTCTATAAGGTCAATTTTCTCTGTCTGAACACTTCACTAACAAACAAAGATGGTAACACGTTACGCAGCTGAGAACAGGGAGGTAAGCAAAAAGTGGAGAAAATGCCTCTGAACAGACAAAATAGATACTGCAAAGTCCATATGTAAGACTGACGTAATGTTTGCATAATCCTGAAAGCACTAACTGAGAACAGTTCTAACATCTTTCACTGCTGTGATGAAGGGAAAACCTCAGGGCTTTTAGAAGTAAAAGAGAACAGTTTTCTGGGAAACTTGCAGTAATGATTACCCCCAATTTACTAAGTATCTTTTTCTTAGTTATATTTCCTAGTTGACTATTGTTAGGAGAGGTCATCCAAAGAACATGACCACTGGGAGATATTTGCAAGTGATACATCCAGTAAAGGGTTAGTATCCAAAATATATGAAGAACTTATACAGCTCAACACACACACACACACACACACACACACACACACACACAAACAAATAATCCAATTTTAAAATGGGCAGAAGACATGAACAGACATTTCTCCATAGAAGACAACCAGATGGCCAATGGACATGATGCTCATGATGCTCGACATCATTCATCATGAGGGAAATCCAGATCCAAACCACAATGAAACCTCACACCTACCAGAATGGCTAAAATGAAAAACACAAGAAACAATAAGCGTCGGCTAGGATGTGGAGAAAAAATAATGCTCTTCCTCTGTTCGTGGGAATGCAAACTGGTGCAGCCAATGCTGGAAAAGAGTATGGAGGCTCATCAAAAAATTAAAATGGAACTATACTATGATTCAGCAATCACACTCCTGGGTATTTACTCAAAGAATACAAGAACATTAATTCAAAGGGATATATGCTCTCCTTTATTTATTGCAGCATCATTTACGATAGCCAAATTATGGAAGCAACCTGTGTCCATTGATATATATATACACAATGGAATATTATTCAGACTTAAAAAGAATAAAATCTTGTCATTTGCAACAACATGGATGGAGCTAGAGAGTATAAGGCTAAGTAAAATAAGTCAGAGAAAGACAAATAGCATATGATTTCACTCATATGTGGAATTCAAGAAACAAAACAAAATGAACAAAGGGACAAAAGGGAGAGAGAGACACAAACAAAAAAGCAAACTCTGAGAAATAGAGAACAACCTGATGTTTGCCAGAGGGGAGGGGGTGGAAGGATGGATGAAATAGGTGAAGGGAATTAAGAAGAATATGCTTATCTTGAAAAGCATTGAGTAATATATGGAATTGTTGAATCACTATATTGTACACCTGAAATGAATATAACACTGTGTGTTAATTGCACTGGAGTTTAAAAAAAAAATGTGACCACCAATTGACCTGAGAGCAGGACCCCCAGGCACTCAGCTCCTCCTCACCCATTCCCTGTACTAGGAAATAGTTCTGCTTGCCTCTCCTGATCCCAGAGGCTGCTCCAAGGACATGGACTTGAGATAATGATGGTGTTGACAACACCTGCATGAAACCAGTTAAGGCCTTTTTTTTTTTTTAATTTTATTTTTTATAAACATATAATATATTTTTATCCCCAGGGGTACAGGTCTGTGAATCGCCAGGTTTACACACTTCACAGCACTCATCATAGCACATACCCTCCCCAATGTCCATAATCCCACCCCCCCAACCCCCCTCCCCCCATTAACCCTCAGCAGTTAAGGCCTTTTTACAAACTTCCAAGATTTGGATGGTGGGTGCTGGAATCCACTCCTCTTGCTACCGTCCAGCACAAGCCTTTTATGTAAGTTCCCTTTGTTTATTAAAACTGCCTGGAGGGACTCTTCTCTTTGGTCTCTGACTGTCCTCTACATATGGTGGCTAGTTTCAAATTTCATTTAGGAAGTTTCTGGGAGGGTGAAGAACCAACAGCTTTATAGTATCTTTGTCACAATGTTAGAGTTAGATGAAAGAGACTATTCAGTGCTTGGACCAGTGCAGGAAACATCCTTAATACTCCCCTGTTCTTAATTTGTAAATCACATTGAATTAGTCAGTGCTACTCACTGAGATTCTAGCTCTCGTCTTTCAAAGTACACTGTAGGATTGTGCTTCCCCAATTCTTTGAGTTGGGCATGGTAAGATAATTTGCTTTGGTCAAGGAAATAGGCCTATTCAAAGAAATAATGATTCTTCAAGGGGCCTGTATAATACATATATTGGTCAGTAGGATGGTGTCCTAAAATTCCCTTATGCTATCTTCACCCTTTTTCATTCTTTTTTCTTTTTATTCTTTTCATTGGATGAGTTCTACTCTCTTGTCTTGGCGTTCACAGACCTTTCTTCACTCTTAAAAGAGAAGGAAATTCTGCCATTCACGACATGGATGGACCTTGAGGGCATTGTGCCAAATAAAATAAAGACAATATTGCATGTTACCACTTATATGTGGACTCTAAAAACAAAAGTTAAACTCCCTGGAAACAGGGAGTAGAAAAGTGGTTGTCATGGGGAAAATACAGAGATTGGTAAAAGGTACAAACTTACAGCCATAAGATAAATAAGGTCTGAGGCTTGAATGCATAACTTACTAACTACTGTTGATAAATTTGTATAATTAAAATTTGCTAAGAAAGTAGAACTTAAACATTCTTGCCATTTATATAAATATATATATATGTAAATATCTGAGGTAATGGGTGTGTTAATTAACCCAATGTGGGTAATCTGTTCACAATGTATACATACATCAAATCATTACATTGTACACTTTAAATATCTTACAATTTTATTTGTCAGTTATCCCTCAATAAAAAGAAAAAATTTGAATCATTTCAATGGAAGTAAGGGTGAAAAGGAGAAGACATGCTCAAAAGATATTCTGGAGGTGAAATAAAAAGATTTGGTAAACAATAAATGGTGTGAGTAAAACAAAGAGGAATTAAAATGACTCCCATTTGTAGCTTTTGCTAAATGGTGATATAGTAAATGCTAAAATAGTAGGGAATCTTTAAAAGAGGGAAAAAAAGAGAGGTTTTGGTCTGAGATGCAATGTTTTTGAGACTTCCAAATGAAAATTATAGTTGACAATTGGAAATGCAGGTCTCAGGTAATGCAAAGAATTAGATATTGGAAAAATAGATTTAAAAAGTTTAAATAGGGGCTCCTGGGTGGCTCAGTGGGTTAAAGCCTCTGCCTTCGGCTCAGGTCATGATCCCAGGTCCTGGGATCGAGCCCCGCATCGGGCTCTCTGCTCGGCAGGGAGCCTGCTTCCTCCCCTCTCTCTCTCTGCCTGCCTCTCTGCCTGCTTGTGATCTCTCTCTCTCTCTGTCAAATAAATAAAATCTTTAAAAAAAATAAAATAAAATAAAAAATAAAAAAGTTTAAATATAGGCAATCCTCTATTCACATTTCCATATTTGTAAATTTACCTACTTAGTAAAAATTGATACACATGGGGCTTTTGTGGTCATTGGCAGACATGCACACAGAAGCAAAATATTTGAACTGCCCAATGAGCATGTTCCCAGCTGAGGACAAACAAGGCAATTCTCTGCCTTCTTGTTTCAGCTCTTACACTGTAAAAAAAGTCTTTTGCATGGCCTCTTCAGTGCCACATTTTTTGCATTTTTGTGCATTTTATCTGTGATTTTGCTGTTGAAAAGGACCCCAACCATAATGCAGAACTGCTATTCCTAAGTCCAAGTTCAGAAGTACAACAAGGTTATATAATCTGCCTTAGGGAAGAAATAACGTGAGTTAGCCTGAGCTTCATTCAGGCATGAGTTATGGTGCTGTTGTCTGTGAGTTCGATGTAAAAGAGTCAACAATATATATTAAATAAGGTGTCTTTTAACAGTAACAGAAAACAAGGTTATGTATCAATTGGTTGAAGAAAATGTAATCAGAAGCTTACAGGACCCTGATCTTGAGTTTCCTCTAGGAGCAATGAAACAATCCCATGTTCTTGGCAATGTTATAGAACATAACTACTGCAAATAATGAGGATTTTCTGTGTATAATCATACATATGAGACTGTGACATTGAATAGTGAAAGCATATACACCAAGAAAGTAAGAGAGCTGATGATAGAACTTGAGGGAACACCAGTATTTAGATGGTGAACAGAAGGTAAAATGTTAGGGGAAGCTCAAAAGGAATGGTAGGTAAGCAGAGAGTGCCAAGAAATACCCTGGGGTTATTTCGGTAAGAGAACAATCTGCAAAAACAAACAAACAAACAAAACAAAACAAAACAAAAAAAACCTCCCAGAAGACACACAGATGGTATAAAGGAAACGCATATACTTTTGAGTCTAATGACCTGAATTTAAAACATAGATCTGCTACCTAATAGCTAGGTGATACAAAGAAATTCTTCTTATTTCTCTGGTCCTTAATTGATTCTGTTGAATGAAGACAAATACTAACACAGAAGGTCATTGTCCATTGCTTAAAGAGCAACTGTAAACGTTGCGCATTTTGTAAACTTTAGTTTTTTTTAAAAGATTTTATTTGTTTATGTGGCAGAGAGAAAGAGCACAGTACGCAGAGCGGCAGGCAGAGAGAGAGAGAGAGAGAAACAGGCTCTCCACTGAGCAGAGCCCAATGCAGGGCTGGATCCCAGGATCCTGGGATCATGACCTGAGCCAAAGGCAGCCGCTTAACCAACTGAGCCACCCAGGTGCCCCTTGTAAACTTTAAAAAGCCAAGATTAAATGTTTTTTTTTTGTTTTTAAAGATTTTATTTATTTATTTGACAGAGAGAAATCACAAGCAGGCAGAGAGGCAGGCAGAGAGAGAGGAGGAAGCAGGCTCCCTGCTGAGCAGAAAGCCCGACGCGGGGCTTGAACCCAGGACCTGGGATCATGACCTGAGCCGAAGGCAGCGGCTTAACCCACTGAGCCACCCAGGCGCCCCAAGATTAAATGTTTTAAGGGGCTGTATACTACAGTGACCTCAGATCTTGGCCTCAGTTATGTTCCAGGATGAGTAAAATTACACAGGTATATGTTTCATTTAGGTTGCTAAGTTGCAGTTGGATATAGTTTATTAGTCCAAGATAGAGAGGCCTGCATTTTATTCTGTCTCTCCTATCCATACATGATGATCTTTGTTGATATATCTTGTTATTTCTTGACTTTTCATGAATGGAAAATGGCCTTTGGAGATAGTCAAACCTCAGTCTGAGTTAAGGATCCCTACATCCTTCCTTCATTCACTCACTCATTTATACACTTTTTAAAGATACATATTGGGTGCCTGGGTGGCTCAGTCATTTTAGTGTCTGCCTTTGCCAGGGTCCTAGGATCGAGTCCTGCATCCGGCTCCCTGCTCAGTGGGGAGTCTACTCCTCCCTCTGCCTCTACACTTCCCTCCTGCTCATACGCTCTTGCAAATAAATAAATAAAACCTTTTTAAAAATTAAAAAAATAAAATGAAGATTCATATTTTGTTCCAAGTTTTACATTAAGGCACTAGAGATAAAGAGGCCTGTAGCCTCCATGATCTTACAGTCTAATGGAAAGAAAAACTAAGTATAAGAAGGTATAAAATTAAGTTTCCAGTTTAAGCACCCAAAAAAACAATACATATTATATGCGGAAGCAAGTGTGAGAGAGAAGTTCCTGGATTTTTATATCCTATAGAATAAATGCCATGATTCTTGAACCCCCTCAACCGCTTCGAGACTATAAAATAGGGGCACCTGGGTGGCTCAGTCCATTAAGCATCTTCCTTCTCCCCAGGTCATGATCCCAGGGTCCTGGGATTGAGCCCCTAATGGAGCTTCCTGCTCAGCAGGGAGTCTTCTTCTCCCTCTCCTCCTGCTTGTGCTCTCTGTCACATCTCTGTCTCTGTCTTTCTCAAATAAATAAATAAAATCTTTAAAAAGAGAGAGAGAGAGAGAGAGAATACAAAATAGGGAATGGAGGGGTAGTGAGATATTTATAAGCATATTTGGAGAAGAATGGTAAGAGATACCATATTTTCATCACAAGCTAAAAGAGAGGAAACTTCAAAGTGACCATGTGAATGTCAGTTGTTACTTCTATTCACATTAACAAGATAGGAAACAACACAAACACATGGAGTAACTCAATGACAGGACATGAGCGACTTCTTTTCTGAATCAGCTAATAATTTTCAAATACTGCAAGAATAAGTCTTTTCTTTCTTCTTTCTTTTTTTTCTTTTCATAATAAAACTGCTATGGACACAGGAAACTTTTAAGTCTTAACCAAATTGTAAACACTATCTCCATCACATTTTTAAACCTAGAGTAGACACTGAATAAAGCAATAAATCAAATTTTTATTTGTGGTATTGCCAATTTCTGAGGTGTAAATACTGCCATCATGGTAAATTTCAAGCTACCACATGCTGTGGATGAATGCAAATGGAGTTCAGAAGAGGTATGCAGTAGCATGCCATAACATAGTATCTCTACCATATGGATGTAAGAGATGTAAATAACCTCAACAGCATGGGTAATAATAAAATGTATTTAAATAATAAGGCAATGATGATTTTTCAGTATTTATTACATTGATTCCTCATATGATTTCATTGTAGGTTTATGTAATTTCCTTTTTAATAATGGCTATGATTAATAACTCCTTATAAAATTCCTGAAAAAGTAACAATGGGCTCTCACAAGCCAGTATAAGCCACCTCTTGCACACCATTGACTTTAAGTACATTGAAAACATGGGTTTCACTGTCCTAGCTGCCACTCTCAAGCTACTAAAATATGGATTTTCCTCTGTATGAAATTAGTAGTGACCTTTGGTACACCAGTCTCCTCTTCCTTTAATCCAGTGGATACCTGCTGGTCCTAATCTTACTTGGTTATCTTCTAGACAGATAGATAGAAAGAATTGGTCTTCTCCTTAAACCTTGAAATCTTCTCATCACTAGTTTTTCCAATCTCTTTGTCTTCATCCTACCTGTCTGAGGATTCCTTAGGTCTACTTTGAATGCTCTCCTTTCTCCATCAAATCCTTCAATGTTGGCTTTTCTGTGTACTGTCAGTCCTCATACCTTCTCATATTTCACACTGCTGCTGGAAGTCTCATCTACTCTCCTATCGCTGATAGTCAACACCAAATCTATTTCCACCACTACCCACATTTGCGATTGCTCCATGATTCCTTTTGCCCTAGAGTTTCACATAAATTTCAAATTCAAAATGTCCATAATAGATTTGTTTCTTTCTTTTGAAGTCTGTTTCTCCCTTTTAACCCAGTGACTTGAGGGTAGTGCCATTTACCAAACCACCTAACTAAAACCCTGAATGTCATTCTTTATTCCTCCTTTCCAGTAGATTCCAGCACCTATTGGGTCTGACCCTAATATCTCTACCAACTATTGCTTCTCTCTGTACCCACTGCTACTGATAAAATTTTAGTCTAATCACGTCTCCATGTTGTAATAACCTTCTAATTTCCTAACAATGATCCATCCTATACACTGATGCCTCTGTGATCTTTCTAAATCACAGATCCTTTAAGGGCTTCCAGGTGGCTTAGATCAGTGGTTCTCAACCATGGCTGCACAAAAGAATTATCTGGGATGATTTTTTTTTTTCAACCAACTTTATAAATGTATAATTTACACATAACAAAAGATACCTATTGTTAATATATAGTTCAGTGTGTTTTTAACAAATGTATATACCTGTGAAATCAGCACAAAATATAAAACATTTCCATCATCTCAGAGAGCTCCCATATGTCCTTTTCCCGACAAATTCCCCAAGCATATCCTTCCCTGAAGAGACAACTTTAAGCAACTACCAGCTTTCTACCCATAAAGATTAGTTTTGTCTGTGCTGGAATTTCATATACATTGAATCAGACAATATTTACTCTTTTGCATCTGGCTTCTTTTACCTGAGATTCTTTGGGATTTAACCATGGTGTGTGAATCCATAATATCTTCCTTTTTTCTGTTGAGTAGTATTCCATTGTGTGCATTTATCAAAATGCTATCCATTCATTTTTTGACGAACATTTGGATTGTCTCCTGTTTGGGGTTATTATGAATGAAGCTTCTATGAACATTTGGGTGCAAATATTTTTGTAAGCATGTTTTCATTCCTCTAGCGTGAATCTTAGGAGTGGAAATGCTAAGTCTTATAATCGAATCTTCAACTTTAGAAGAAACTATCTCCCAAAGGGGCTGTGCTATTCTCCATTCCTACCAGCACTGTGTGAGTGTTCCAGGCAGAAAGCCCGAGCAAACACAGTTCATCTTGCTTAGTTCCCTTCTTTGGGATATCTCAGACCTGTACTTCCTGTTACTCAATATCCAAAAACAATAGTTTCATGTACTTTGTCTAATTTTTTAATTGTTGGGAGAGGGAAGACAAGTCTAGTACCAGATACACTGTCATGGCTAGAAGCAAAGTCTACTTGTGGAGCATCTTTAAAAATATGAGCTTGGGGCACATGAGCGGTTCAGTAAGTTAAACATCTGCCTGTAGCTCAGGTCATGATCCCAGAGTCCTGGGATCAAGCCCCATATCAATCCTGCCTCTCCCTCTGCTTCTCCCCCTGCCTGTGTGCACGTGCTCTCTCTCTCCTTCTGTCTCAATCTGTCATGTAAATAAATAAATAATCTTAAAAAAAAATGAAAGAAAATTAAAACAAAAAGTATGAGCTTGAGTTCTACCCCATACAAATTAAATCTGAATTTCTGGGGTTAGGTGGGGAGGGTGAGGAGGGAGTTCTAATGTGGACTCTGATGTGCTGCAGCATTGGAGAATTCCTGGCTCAGAGGTAATGTTCAATCTCTTCACTAAGGCAGGATCTTTCAGAATCTATCCTAAGCCTACATCTCCTATCTAGGTCTGTACCCTACAACCCATTGTTATCTTTTGTCATTTCTTCTAAGCTTCAACCACGTAGTACTTCATCAACAAGGACATGGTATCTCAACCCAATGCCATTCCTTGTGGTCCCTTTTGGTTCAAAGTCTGCTGAAAACACTTATCTGGGGCACCTGGGTGGCTCAGTAGGTCAAGCATCTGCTTCATGAAGCTCAGGTCATGATTCCCAGGTCCTGGGCTGGAGTCCCACATCAGGCTCCTTGCTCAGCAGGGACTTGCTTCTCCCTCTGCCTTCTGCTTCCCCTGCTTGTGTTCTCTCTCTCTCTCGCTGACAAATAAATAAAACAGTTAAAAAAAAAAAAAAAGGAAGGAAGGAAGAAAAGAAAAGCAAAGCAAAGCAAAGAAAAGAAAACACTTTTCCTTTAAGGTCAGCCAAAATGTCTTGGCTCTATGGGACTTAAAGAAGAACCAGGGATTTCTAGGGCAGAAAGTTGTATTAAAAAGAATACTGGGACAACAAATGCCAGGCTTAGTATCTGGTACTGCCATTCACAACAGGTGAATCTAGCTGTTACTTATCATCTGATTTCCTTGGGTATAACACGATAATAGCAATGCTTAACTAACAGGGAGATAGATGAGATCACACAAGGAATGCACCTAGCATCCTGCACCCAGCAGGCACCAAAAGAATATCCTCTTTCACACCCCACATCTCATTCATAACATTTAATGCAAAGCTCTCTTGCAAATTGAATTTTATTATCTTTTACATCTCTCTTTTCCCCACTAGATTGTGAGCTTTATAATGACCAGGGCTACCTCTTTCAACCTTTACATCCCAGAGGCATAAAAATGCCTGGAATAAGGCAGGAGTTTAAACAAATCTCAGATTAATGGAGAGGGCTTAAGCAGTCTCCAGCTCTGATTACAAAGAGCTTTAACGATGTTTTCCATCCTCAACACCAGTTCACGCACTGACGGCGACGTACCACCCAGTCTTTGGAAGGTAAGATGAGAGAATTTGGCCAAGACTAGAAAAATAAGTTTGCAATTTGTATCAGACGATGCATCCAGAAGATGCTTTCATTGTTGAGTTATAAGAACCTGTAAGTCTGTGCTGCCCTCTAGAGCGGCCTACAGTGCCTTCAGGCGTGCTGAAAAGAGAACACAAGGTTTACGTAGACAGTCCCTGAGGTGAAATTCTCTGAGCCAGTTTCCTTTAAGGAAAAGAGAGATACAAAACTGGACGGCTGGCGCCGGAAGAAGGGGACGCGCGCCCCTTAAGGGGGGAAGTGGGGGAACGTAGGCACCGCCCCTCCCGCGGTTGCTAGGCAACCGGCCCCGGAAGGCGCGGAGGATGTGTCGGCGCAGGCGCCGGCGAGCGGGTGAAAGATGGCGGAAGGTGGCGGCCCCGAACCGGGGGAGCAGGAGAGGTCTTCTGGGCCGCGGCCCCCGAGCGCGCGGGATCTGCAGGTGCGGCGAGCAGCCGAGGGCGGGGCGCGGCGGCGGGTGACTGCGCGGAGGGGTGCGTGTCGGAGTCCTCTGCTGGCCTCGGCTGAGCCCTTGCCAGACCCCACCTGGGCACTGAATTGTGACTCCGGCATCGCAGGTCTCGGGCGGTGCATCGAACAGTGCTTTTCGAGGAAACAAGTGCCGCCCAACTCTCTGTCGCCCCGGTCTCATTCCCCCTCCACCCGATTTGCATTTTAAGAAGCAACTGTTCGTTTAGAATGGCATTGTGTTGGGGTCAGTTGAATGGTTCACTGGTTGGTACTTCCTTAGGAGACTTACTGTGGAAGAAAGCTTTACCGTGCCCATGAGAAATGAGGATCACTTTATAAGCAATAATGTGTGCTGGTTTGCTCTTTCTTGTCTTGTATGCTGTTTCTGTTTGGATTGCTTTTATATAAAAATGGTTCCTTTTTATCAGATAGCTTTTCCCTTTTAAAAGTGTGAGCTAAAGTATTCATCCTACGGCTGCACGCCTAGTTGTCAAAGCTACCGTCTATGAAACATTGCACAGAAGAAACAGCGAAATAAAATTTCATGGTGACATTAGTGAGCTAAATACGGATGCAGCAAATCTCGCTTTTTCAGATGCTTAACACTGCTTTGCTCACTGAGGCTTTTTTCCCCTGTCTCATAAGACCATTGATAAAATCAACAAGTAAACAATCATAAGGAACTGTGTAATTAAAAGTAGATGACACCGAATCTACCTGCCTTGGTAGAAAAGTTCTGTTACAGTTACACCTTTAATTCTACTTCTCTGAACAAGATTTGACCACCTGCCATGCAACATACTGCTAAACTCCAGGAATGCAGAGATGAATAGGACATCAAATCTATAGTTGGTGCTGGACACTATGGAAGGGGATTGAAGTGTAAGGCATTTCTATCTGTTTTTTGCAGAAATAATATATGACTATATTGACCGTAACATCTTAAGGTGGAGTATGATTGAATGCCAAATTAAGCAGTACATAAAATGAAGAATTCAAAGAATAGAGAGCTCAGTGTCAGTTAAAAGATGAATCGAATGCAGAATAATTCCAGTGCTTTTAAGTCAATTCAGTAGTAGTAAACAGACTCAAGAAATAGGAAGCTACCATCTGCCTCATCTTTTCTGTGGAAGACTACCATCACTAAGAGGGAACATGGCAGGTTGGGAAAAAATGGAGTTTCTGGTTAGACCTAACTTCTGTTTGCATCTCAGTTCTGTGACTTAGTAGGCTTGTGAATGTAAGAGAAGTGTCTTAACCTCTCTGATCCTCAGTGTCTTTATTTGTAAACTAGGGGTGATCTTGGTGGTGTCAAGGATGAAATATCCATGAAGTACCCAGGCACTCCCATATTATCCTGGCTCTGTACTTGCTTGGTAAATATTTGGTTCCTTTTCTTTAAAGGAGGAAAATACTGTAACTTTAAACTGGTTAGTCCATTCTGTTACAAATATATAACTTAATATCCTTTGTCTAATTTCATTCTATTCTTTAAATGTGAGAAATGAGAACAGCTTAGCTAGTGATTGCCTAATGCTTGGCAAATTTACAGACTTAATCCAGCAAATTAATATATGATTAATAGTTGGAGTTATTTTGGTAGATGTCCCTTGAAAGAATGCTTCCTCTTCACCATCAGTTAGAGGATAGAGTTTGTTTTTTTTTTTTTTTTCCCAGATTATTTATTTATTTATTTATTTGACAGAGAGAGAGAGAGAAAGCACAAGCAGGTTTAATGGAAGAAGGAGAAGCAGGCTCCCTGCTGACCAGGGAGCCCATTATGGGGTTCAATCCCAGGACCCCAGGATCATGAGCTGAGCTAAAGGCAGACGTTTAACTGACTGAGCCACCCAGGTGCCCCGGGGATTTTTTTTTTTTTTAATTACTTATCTACTTCTGGTAGTTAGTTTGGTAGATAGATGACTAATTTCTTACAGATGTGATTTGGATATCAGATACTTTAAGTGTTGGTAATGTTTCCTTTGGAATTTAAAAAGAATCTGAAGAACTTGCTAAGAAGCCTGGAAATAACCAAAGTGATGATGTGTGAAGAAATAAAGTATGTTTGAAAGAAATAGAGTAGGTTTAAATGAAATAAGTAATATTCTTCTCCCTGACTAGTTTTTTGAATAGTGATTACTATTTGATTATCTTGTTACTGTTTCATCTAGCCATGTATAAATATACTTTTCAGTAAATACTTCTATCTGGACAGCTTGCTCTAAGAGTCAGTCATTCACAGTATTATAGAGGAAAAGGGAGATATATTACTAATTGGAACAAGCAAAAGATAGCCCTGAGTATGTATATCTTAGCTGCTAGGCAGTGTAGGGTTTTTCGGCATCTAAATCAGGAGACATTCCTCATTTAGCACAGGAGGAAACATGGATGGTTGTCTTCCAGAAAACCTCCCAGCACTGTGAGCCTCTGACTTAGAAACTACACAAATCTCCTGTGGATATCAAACCAAGAGCAGATCATAGCTCACTTCATCCCCCCAAATTGGGAAATATTCAATGGGAAGGTTTAGGATGGTATTGTTAGTGACAGTGATCACCCTAAAAACCTAAGTGTTCTCTAGTCTTTCTGAACGTTTTCGGAGACTTTTCTCTCTCCTGGTTCCCCTCAGTCCATCTATACACAAGGGTTTAGTAGTTGGTTAACATATTTAGTTGTATGTTTCTGTCCCAGTTTTCCTCCAGAATAATATCAAAAGGAAAAGATTTCTGTTCTTAATTCTATATTTCCATACAAGTTGGAGTTGGTGGGTAATTAGTGATAGACTTTAGTACTTATTAGGGTTAGGATGGGGTGAGGTAAACAGTGGCATTCTGTAAGTGAGAAAAGAATAAGAATGTCTGATACTGTGTTACAGTTGCCATGAGTATCCTAATCCTGTTGGACATCAGTAGTCCCCAGTATTGGTTGTCAATTTTAGCATGCATCCGAATCATCTGAAAGGCTTGACGCAGCACAGATTGCAGGGCCCTACCTGAGTCTTCATTCATTTGGTCTGGGGTGAGTCTGGCGCATTTGCATTTTCAGAGGTTCCCAGATGACGCGGATGTTGCTATTCTATATTTTTTTAAAAATCCGTATAATACCTTCTGGGCAGGTGTCACTCTAGGAATGAGAATTCCGGTAGTTTTAATCTTTTGCTATATACTTGATTTTCTCCTTCTCAGTTACTTTGCTTTCAGGTTTCTTTTCATGTTCTTCACATTTCGAATTCTAGAGCAAAGATTATCAGTACTTACGTACTTTATTCCTTCTGCGTAATCGAAATAGCTTCATAATCTAGTTAGCCTAAGGGACCCACTGTCCTGATAATTCACAGTGATTCATTACTTCACAATACTCATATTCTTGTCTCTTTATTTGACGAATATTTAGTTGTTGTTCTGTTCGTTTTAACCAGTACTTTATTTTGATCAGTTTAAATAATCGTTTCCTCTTCTGTGGTATCTTTGCTGTGTCAACTAATATAAATTGAATTTCTTTGTAATATTTACTGATGAACTTATACCATATGATGCTGCAGGGACATCATGAATCCCAGCATTAATTCCCTCTAAATATCATTCATTTTCGTCTTAGTAATGCACCATTAATAACTAAGACCTTTTCAAGTAGGTGGACTCCCTGCTCAATTACAATTTTCTCCATATTCCTAATTTGTGAATATATATCAATATTTTGTTAATATATATTTCATACAATCAAAACACATTATTTGCTTTATTAATTTATTTTACAGAAAAAAATAGTTGATTGACAGGATTTGTACAAGTCTTGAACAAAAAACAAACAAGGTACAAAACTATATAGAAGATGTAATCTCAGCTTTAAAATCTACAGCTTGGGGCGCCTGGGTGGCTCAGCTGGTTAAGTGTCTGCTTTCAGCTCAACCAAGACTCACATCAGTCCAGTTCCCTGTTCAGCTGAGAGTCTGCTTCTCCCTCTGCTCCTCCCCTTCCCTGTGTTTATGCTCTCTCATGCTGTCAAATAAATTTTAAAAAATCTGCAGCTTTATTTATTACCTACATAATTCATCATGAATTTGTTGAGTATCCATGAAGTATTATATTAGAAACAATCTAGGAAATCTAAATTATAATAGGAGGGATAAAATAGTGAGAAAAGTACATAAGCAATGATAATATAATGTTTAATATAAATGTTAATAATAGACTAGCATATACTATGAGGAGTTAGGAAAGAAATATCATTTAGTTAAGGAAACTAGAAAAGGCTTTGTGAAGGATGGCTGAAGTGCCTTTGCAATATAGGTACCATTTCCATTGATGGGATTAGACATCACGTAAAAGTAATTCATAGAGCTGAAGTAATCAGCTCAGGAGGAACTTCCATAAAGGAATACTGTTCATAGCAGATTTCAGGGAGGTAAAATTTCTGAAAACTTTGGACTCAGGTAGTCAGGCAGAATGTCCGTCTCCGTCTCATTTGTTTTGTTTCATTTTCGAGGGGTTAGGGTGGGGAAGAGACTATAATATGTAGATAACACTGAAGAAGGAAATCTTGAGGCAAATGAAACACTGATAATAGTCATTGTTAAACATTTTTTAATTTCTTCTAGTAATAGAGCACTTGCCTTGTGCTTTACATGCATTCTGTGATCCTTAAAGTGATACTTTAAGATAATTATTTTAAACAGACATTTAAAGATGAGGGAACCATGGCTCAGAGAAGTTAAATAACATGTCCAAGGCACACCATAGGAGCCCAAGTTAGGATTTTAATTCAATTCTTTTAGATTACAAAGCACTTTCATAATTAGGATAGCTAACAAAATTGCCATGTGAGAAATATGAAAAGTTGATGGAGGTGTATGGGAATGGGATAGAGAGTAAAAATTAGGGAGGAAAATTAATTCTTTTGTTTTTGTTTTTCATGTGTGGATGTTTTAAAAGTTGTCTAATACAATCTTCAAAGAATTGACTTTGTCCCAATTCCTCTTTTCCTTCTAAGCAAAGAAGCCCTGGATATAGTTTTCATATCTCTTGAATTTCTAGAAGGAGCACTTTATCTGTTTATTAGGGGGGATTTTGTTTTTTGTTACTTTTTTTTTCCCAAAAGATTTTCTGAAAATTATGATCATGCCAATTACGGGAGCATTGAGGGAAGTTTTTGAATTGTTGTCCAAGAGAGAACAAAATAACTTAGTGCTGAAATATAATGACTTTTCAAAAGTCCAATTTCAAGAACTGTATTGTGTTTATTTCATTTTAAAGGTACCCAGCCATATATTTAGAATGCATAATTTGGTAATATTACTTTCTAAAACTTATATAAACCATATATATAACACATTGTCTTATATTTTTAAAAGTTCATGTTCCTACACTTGATGAAATTTGTGTGTCAGGTAGACTTTTAAATAGAATAATTTTGAAATTATTTTATGTGCTTGGTTTTGAAAAATTGAATAGCTAAATGAAAAAATTTTTATGAGATTTGATGAGAGCAGGCTGACATTAGTGTGAAATATCTTCAACTATTTTTTTTTCAATTCTAGGAAAATTGTAGGCTCAACTTTCAAAATGATCTGTTACCAAATACAGTTTTTGAAACAGTTAAATAATTAATTGAAAATAATTGGGCAGTTATTGTAACTTCAATATATTCCAGTATTTTGGTTAATTTTATCAAGTGAGAGATACATTGGTTTTATTTTGGAAGAGGGTCATCTGAAACAGCACCCTTTATTTCTCATTAGAAATTTACACTACACAATCACATGTTCTAGTCATAATTTCTACTTTTGTAGAATAGTTTAGTCCTACTGTTACACTTTATAACAAATTTGTTGTTTTATAGTTGGCCTTGGCAGAATTATATGAAGATGAAGTGAAATGCAAATCTTCCAAATCTGATAGACCTGAAGCTACAGTCTTTAAAAGCCCACGAACACCACCTCAGAGGTAAGTTTTGTTTTGGTTGTAAACACTGTATTTCTTTTTAGTTCACCAATTCTAAATTATTTTAAATGGTCTTGGGAATTTTGTTTAAAACTATGATTTCTAAAATAAATATTATTTAGATAGTACTCCTAAAATGGTAGTAGTCAGAAAGCTAAAAGAAACGGAAAAGTTGGGATGCCTGGGTGGCTTAGTTAAGCATCTGACTTTGGCTCAGGTCTTGGGTTCGAGTTTCGCATCAGGCTATTTGCTCAGCGGGGAGCCTCCTTCTCCCTCTGCCCTGCCACTCATCCTGCTTGTGCTCTCTTTCTCTGACAAATAAGTAGGATCTTAAAAAAAAAAAAAAAAAGAAGAAGAAGAAGGAAAGAAATAGAGAAGTTATCTTAAATACCTAATACTTCAGTAGACATCATAAAGACATGTACACTGAATAGTACTTTTCTTAGACACAGTGGTTCTTTTTGAGTCATAGGATGCATTGAGGATCTGACAAAAGCTACAGCCCCTCTCCCCACAAAACAGCATTTATGCACAATTTTATCAATTGTTTTTAAGGATTTGTGTTTCTGAAAACCCACTCATGGAGCCACTATGTGCCTTTTGCCCTCCATTTAAGAATCTAGAACCCAGGGCACCTGGGTGATTCAGTTGGTTAAGCCTCTATCTTTGCTAAATTCATGATCCCAGGGTCCTGGGGTTGAGCCCCACATCCATCTCCCTCCTTGGTGGGGAGCCTGCTTCTCCCTCTTCCTCTGCCCATCCCCCAACCCCCGCCCTGACTCAGGCTCTCTCTCTCACTCTCTCTCACTCTCTCAAATAAATAAATAAAATCTGGAAAAAAAAAAAAAAAAGAAGAATGTAGAACTTCAGGAACCTGTCTGTTTTCACTAAATGATGACACATCTAATAAGTGATCTCTATATAGTATTTGCTACTGTTAAAATCCCTGAACTAGAAAGAGAGCCAGCAATGAGGATTCAAGAGCTAGGTATACTTTATTACAATGAATTTTCTTGTTTTTAGGAATATTTTCATTAATGTCTTTTTTTTTTTTTTTTTAAGATTTTATTTATTTGAGTGAGAGAAAGTGAGAGAGAGCGTAAGAGGGAAGATCAGAGGGAGAAGCAGACTCCCCATGGAGCTGGGAGCCTGATTTGGGACTCGATCCCGGGACTCCAGGATCATGACTTGAGCCAAAGGCAGTAGCTTAACCAACTGAGCCACCCAGGCGCCCTATTAATGTCTTTTTAATACTGCAAATCTCCTTACTGGGGAGAAATTTCGAATTTTTCCATTATGTCATATTCACAGAAAGTCTATCATTTTTACCAGAAATTTAAAAATTCACTGGAAATCATCTTTCTTTTTTGTGTGTCACTTTCCACTTCCTTTTTTCTGTAGGGGAGATAAAAATGACATACCTTTTTGAACCTGAATGAGAAGAAAGAATATTAATTTTTTCCCAAACTTTTTGTTTTGAGACCCATAGGTTATCAAAAGATTAGTAAAATGAATATATGCTATATATGCTTCACCTGTATTCACCAGTCGTTAGCATGTTACATTACATTCATGCAAGTGCTCTTTTACTCAACTATTTGAATGCGAATTGCAGCCATCATAATACTTCATCCTTAAATACTTCAGTTTGCATCTCCTAAGAAGAAGCACATACCCTTTGTAGCCCTGATAACATATTACACCTTAGAAAATGAACAGTGATTTCATAAAATCATTTAATATGTAGTCCCGTAGTCAGATATGTCTTTAAGCCTTTTTCGGATTTGGTATCTAACCAAGGGCTATGCATTCCTCTTGATTATACCTGTTTTGAATCTCAATCCAGAGCATTCTTCCCACCTTTTTGTTGTTTGCTCTTAGCTTATTATATAATCTAAAATTTATTAAATTGAGAGATACCTGGATGGCTCAGTCAGTTGAGCCGCAGGCTCTTGAATTCATCACAAGTCATGATATCAAGGTTGTGGGATTGAGCCCCTGTTGGAGTCTGTGCTAAGTGCAGAACCTACTTGAAATTCTCTCTCTTTCTCTCTGTCCCCCACTGTTGCTCCCCCTGGTCTTTCTCTCTCTCTCTAAAATACATAAATCTTTTAAAAATAAAATAAAATTTATTAATTGACATGCATTTTCATTTGGCAGTGGGCCCCACAAATTATGTAGCCAGTCCTAGATGCAGCCACATTATGGACAACCTTGAAAACCAAGAGGAGTTGTATTTGTGTAGAAGGCACTGGAACACCACTATGTGTTTTTAAATGTAAATTTTGTGATAAAAACTATATAGTGATAAAAGCTTTGATTCTAGACATAGATACACCTCTGTTCTTTTTTTTTTTTTAAGATTTTATTTATTTATTTGATAGAGAGAGACACAGGGAGAGAGGGAGCACAAGCAAGGGGAGTAGGGGAAGGAGAAGCAGGCCTCCCACCGA
This sequence comes from Enhydra lutris kenyoni, assembly GCF_002288905.1. NCBI lineage: Eukaryota > Metazoa > Chordata > Mammalia > Carnivora > Mustelidae > Enhydra > Enhydra lutris. The sequence goes on along the minus strand of NW_019154125.1, from coordinate 8,163,061 downwards.
GCAGGGATCCCGATGCAGGGCTCGACCCTAGGACCCTGGGACCACAACCTGAGCCTAAGGCAGAGGCCCAACCCACTGAGCCGCCCAGGTACCCCGATACACCTCTGTTCTACTATTTTCTCTCTCTGTTCTAATAAGGTCTTGCCAATGGACAATTTTTTTTAAATTGCCTAAGCTTCAGTTTTATCTGTAAATCAGGGATTATACCATTGTTAGGAGGATTAAATGAGCACATAGTTACTCCTTGATAAGTGTTAACTACTATTATTACAAGTTTTTAGAAAAATAGAACTGGTGATACAGTGCAAAATTAATAGTAATGGGGAGAACAAGATAAGGAGAGAAATTAAGAAGAAAACAATTATGTTAATCTAAAGAATGTGCTGATAAAATTTTAGATTAAAATTGCGTCAATGGAATGAAGGAGAAAGATGAAATCAGTGTGGGACACCTCCAAAGAATTTATTTTATTTTGTTTTTCTTTTATAAAGTTTCTTTTTTTATTTATTTATTTGACAGAGATGAGAGGCAGGCAGCGGGGAGCGGGAAGGGAAGCTGGCTCTCTGCTGAGCAGAGAGCCCGATGTGGGGCTCAATCACAGGACCCTGAGATCATGACCTGAGCTGAAGGCAGAGGCTTTAATCCACTGAGCTACCCAGGCGCCCCCAAAGAATTTATTTTAGAAACTTGATGACATGGGATATAGAGAGCAAGTGAATGAGAAATTGAGACCTATAGGTTCGTAATCTGGTGTGCAGGAAAAAGTGTGATTGTTAATGGGAAGGTTATGGCAGTAATACAGGTTTAGTTTTGGAGAGATGAACTTGATTCAGTGGGTACTTTTAAATCGAGTCCCTCAATGGGGTGCCTGGGTGGTCCAGTCAGGTCTGACTCTTGGTTTGGCTCAGGTCATGATCTCAGGATCACGAGATCCAGCCCAGCGTTGAGCTCCACATTCAGCAGGGAGTTTGCTTGAGACTCTCTCTCTCCCTCTGCTCTTCCCCTGCTCACTCACACTTTCTCTCCCTCCCTAAAATAAATAAATCTTTGAAATAATTAATTAATTAATTAATTAAGCACCTGACTATCAGTCACAGAGTGCTAAAAACGTATCTGAGAGTCATCCACAGAGGAGGTTGTTATATGTGGGAGTGCACAAATGTTTTGATGATCAAAGGAGTTTATGTAGAGAGCGAGGGTCAAGGATAGATGCGTACTTAATTATAAAAGAGGAGAAATGGATGGATTGTGTACCCAAATACAAAAGGAAATATAAATGGGAAAACAAGATATAATAAGGAAAATAATAAAATGTAATATAAAAAGAAAACAATAAAACTTCTGGAAGAAAATAGAGCATCTCCCTGACCTTCAGGTAGGCAAAGATTTCTTAAACAGGAAATAATATCATGGGCCATAAAGGAGCTAGTAAATCTTTTCCCACATCAGATTTTTTCCTGTAAGGTCTCTAACCATGGCTGATGTAAGAAGGAACTATATAGTTGTACTTTCCAGAATAGAGACATGGGGCAGGGAGGGAAAGAGCTACAGCAGGAAACTTTTCCTTTTGTTTTCCTTTCCTCTTCCTCTTCCCTTTCTCATAGCTGCCTTCCATCAGAGCTCCTCCTCATACTGCCGCTGTGGTAGGAAGCAGCTATGGTATTGTTTGGCCTTGCTTGCTACACCAAACCCTCTGAGTCTAAGCTTGGCAGGAAGACTTCCACTGACTCCTGTGTTGGGTAAACTCACCTCTGTACTTGCCCAGTACACTAGCATGGACAACAGCCCACCCCACCCCTGCCCCCAGCAGTTACAAGTTAGTCTTATGTTCATAGGATTCTGCTGTTGGATTTGGTCTCCATGTGGATTTGTTCTCAAGGTGGATGTTTCTTTACTTACACTGAATTGAGAGCTACCCGCCTTTCCCTCTTTCCTGTTCAGTTTTGCATGTACTAATTTTGCAGAAAGTCTTGAAGATGATCTCTATTCCTAGTCTCTGGTGCTGATAGAATTTTCCTTCTTCGTTTTGTGAGACAATTCAGTGCAAATTTGGAACTGGATTGGAGGGTATGGGTGATTAAACATATGAGCTTTGATTGTTACCTTGTTCTGGCAGTCTCCATGTTGATATTTTGTAGCTATATTTTTTGATATTCTTAACTGAAAAAAATCTTGAAAGATAAAAGTAGATGAAATCTTATGTAAAAAAATTAGGTGAATTTTTATGTTCCCTAAGACCATTAGGAAGTTGGAGTCAGACTAGAAATTAGTCACTGTGTAGCTAATACACTGAAAAAAATTGTTTGTGGTCTAAATTATTTACCTTTAACATAGGGAAATTATACTATTTGAATCTAAAAATCTCTAGGGAATAAACCCACTATTGTGGCTCTTCACTAACTAGGTTGCTACTGAATATGGATTCCTCGGGGGAACAGACTTATTTCTGCTTGTCAATACTGCTTTGACCACCACACCAAAAGTGCCTAAATTGTGCAAGAGATGCATTTGATAAGCAGTTACAGAAGGGGGAGGGAAGAAGTGACAAGCCAGTTCTCATGTGGAATGCTGAACTTAACTGCCATAACTTCCACAAACTCCATGAGGAAGTGTATGAACTATTTACTATTCCATTCCTTAATCCCATTTTGAAAATTAAATATTTCCACAGAAGTCATAGATATGGTTCTTTGTTTTTTTAAGATTTTATTTATTTTTTTGACAGACAGAGATCACAAGTGGGCAGAGAGGCAGGCAGACAGAGGGGGGAGCAGGCTCCCCGCCGAGCAGAGAGCCCGATGCGGGGCTCGATCCCAGGATCCTGGGATCACGACCTGAGCTGAAGACAGAGGCTTTAACCCACTGAGCCACCCAGGCACCCCGATATGGCTCTTTTTAAATAAAGTTACTCCCTAAGACTCTGTAGCTTTTTAATTTAAAGGAGTTATGTTTGTTTTCTAAGTTTCTGTTCATGAACTTTAATGTTTAAAGGTTCTATTCAAGTGAACATGAATACAGTGGATTACATATAGTTCGACCTTCAACTGGGAAAATTGTGAATGAACTTTTCAAAGAGGCAAGAGAACATGGGGCTGTCCCTCTGAATGAAGCCACAAGAGCCTCTGGTGATAACAAATCTAAGGTAAGTGCTAAATTTAAAAACTAAATTTTATATATATAGATATAGATATATAGATGTATTGTTATGGATTTTTATATTATTTGCAGACATTGTTTTTCTAACTATAAATGTCTATTTTAAGCATTCACTCTGTTTTTATAAGATTACAGCATTTCTATTAATGATTGAAAGTTGCAGCAATTTTTTACATCTCTGTGAAACCTTTCTGTTTACCTTTTTTTTTTTTAAATAATTATAGATTCATGTGAAATTGCAGAAAGAACACAGGTCCTGTGTATTTTTCACCCAGTTTCCTCTAACAGTTATTAACATAATTGTAGTACAGTATCAAAGCCAAGATTTGACATTGATACCGTGTATGTTTACAGTTCTATCATTTTCTCACATCCATAGATTTGTATAATTGTCAACTCAATCAAGATGCAGTTCTGTCATCACAAAGATCTCCTTCATGGTGTACCCCATTTTAGTCACACCCTCAGCCCTCTCCCCCATCATCTCTAACCTCTTGCTACCCTAATCTGTTCTTATCTCTGTGATTTTGTAATATTAAGAATGTTATACAAATGGAATCATATAGTATGTGACCTTTGGGATTGGCTTTTTTCACTCAGCTTAATGCCCTGGAGGTCATTAGAATTACTGAGTGTCTCAGTAGTTCATTCTTCGTATTCCTGATAGCACTCCATGGTATGGAGAACCACACAATTGGTTTAATCATTTGCTTATTGAGGGATATTAGAGGTGTTTCCGGTTTAGAACTTTTACAAATAAAACCACTGTGAGCAACTGTATACAGGTTCTTGTATGGATACTAGTTTTCATTTCTCTGGGATAAATGCCCAAGAGTCCAGTTGCTGGGTCATTTGCTAAGTATACGTTGGTTTCTTAGAAACTGCCAAACTCTTTTCTGTAGCGAGTGACAGATCCAATTTCTCCATTCTTGCCAGCATTTGCTATTGTCACTATTTTAAATTGTAGCTATTGTGATAAGTGTGTAGTTATAAATCATTGTGGTTTTAATTTGCATTTTCCTAATGGCCAGTGATGTTAATTAGCATGTTCCTAATGTCTAGTGATATTGAACATCTTTTCTTGTGTTTATTTGCCATTATCTTTCTTACCCCTTTCAGTAAAATGACTTTGGCCTATTTTCAAATTGGATTGTTCCTGTTGAGTTTTGAGAATTCTTTATAATAATTTCAATAGTTTTGAGTCCTTTATCAAATATATGGATTACAAATATTTTCTTCTAGATTGTAGCTTGTCTTTTCATCCTCTTACCAGGGTTTGTCACAGAACAAAAGTTTTTAATTTTGATAAGGTCCAGTTTATCTTTTTTCTTCCTTATGGATTGTTCTTCTGGCCTCTTACCTAAGAACTCTTCATCTAAACATCTAAACTCAAAGTTTTCTCCTGTTATCTAGAAAAGTTTTATAGTTTTACATTTTACACTTAAACTTGTGATCCATTTTGAGTTAATTTTACATAAGGTTTACATCAAGGTTTGTTTTTCTATTTATGGGTGTCTACTTGCTATACCACCATTTTTTGAACAGGCTCTTCTTCCTCCATTGAATTGCTTTTGTGCCTTCATAAAATTACATACATTTTTATACAGCTCTTATAACTATCAACTGACATAGTACTGGTTTACTGAGGAAGACATGAAGACATCAAGTGTCTTTTTGTGTGTAATTGTCATAATATTCTTAAAATTAACATTTTCAGCCCGAGTTTCTGCATCATAATCACATAATCACCCATATAGCCTCTGGTATTATGGTTCCGTAAGTTTCTGGTATGCCTAGGCATGTGTCTTTTGAAAAAGCCTGTCTGGTGATTGTTGACAGACCTCCAACTGTTGCGAACCATTGCTGAGAATCACTCTTCTAATGAAACATAAATTTTAGTTTTCATCTTGTTACTGACTAACAGCTTACAATTCTCTTTCTGTTAAATCTAAGGTAATTTGCGTTCTTGCAGGTTCTCCGACTCTGTAAGAAAAATGTGGAATTGACATATTGATATATTTAGTTGATATATTTAGTCTATAGAAAAAGCAGTATGGTCATTAAAAGCTCATTTATGATATGCATGGTGATTAAAAGGAATGGCATTTTTACCTCATGAGGTACCTTCCTGAAAAATAGAAGACCTTGTGATCAGTATAGTAAAACAAAACATACAGTCATAGTTGATTGTTCCAGTTGAATAAAAGCAGCTTATAAAATAGTTATGGAATATTTCTTCAGGGTACTTTATACCTATTTACAAAATTCTTCCTTTACACGTGTAACTGTTACTTACTTTGTGAAATACGTTTTAAACATAATTTTTATGATAAAACATCATAAAATATTAGTGATAGCTTTTTAAAATCTCTTTATACTTTAAAATATATATTTTGGTATATGACTGTATTTTTTAATTTAAGAATGGCCTAAATTATTTCAACTTCTGAGTCACTAATGTTTTTATGGGGAGAAACATAGTTTCTTCCTTGAGTATACCCCTCTGTAACATAAAACCTTCATTTTAATATAAAATTTTCCTGGAAAGTATAAGCTAGTTTGGCTAATTGTAGTTGATCTGGTTTTCAAATATATCACACATTATCATAATATTTTGCCCTATAAACCATAGTGAATTTTGAACTCATTTGCTGTGTATTTCAGTCATTTACAGGTGGAGGATACAGATTGGGTAATTCCTTTTGTAAGCGATCTGAATACATCTATGGAGAAAATCAATTGCAAGATGTAGGTACAGTAACCAAAATGAAAAGCTTTAGATATTTGCCTCTAGTTATTACTGTTTTTAAATTTAAAAATTAGTGATATAAATATAATCTATATATATTTTTCTGTTATTTTTGGAAACATGGATTTTAAAATGACTAATGTGTAAGCTTTAGTCTCAAGTTTTATATTTTGCACCTCAGTTGTGCCTTGCACTTAAATTGTAAATATCTTCTATATGTTGAAAGAATATATGATTTACTGTCAGAATGAGCTTTATTTACATACAATAATAATTATTATAAGTAGTATACTGTTAGAGAATTAGCTGAGTTGTAAACAAGGAAACTCCTAAGGTCATTCTTTGTTTTTGCGTTTTAAAATTTGGAATTATAATTTCATTTAAACATGTTTACTTAAGCCTTAGGGTGTCACTGAAATTCTGGCTTACCCCTTGACATAAATATTTAAGCCCTGTGTAGCAGAAAAGAATATAGGTACAGTTGAAAGAGAAAAATGGATGTGGAGTAGCAGCTGGATGCTCTCATTGCTTTCATTTTTCTCAATGAACCAGAATAATTGTACATCACGGCCAGGATCTAGCTTTGGCATTTCAGCCATTGTCGATTTGTTAAGCCACATACAAATCTGCTGAGCAAATACACTTGCTTTCATTTGCATCTTTATTTTAACAGTAACTAAAGTAATATGAATAACACTGCATTTTAAATAAAGTAAGTGGTTTATGTTGTGAATATGTTGTGAAATACCACATAAGATTTGAAGCTTAAAATTATTTGATGCAGGTGGATTCTTTTATTTCTTTATCTTTTTTCCTATCTTCAAAAGGTTCAGATTTTGCTTAAACTGTGGAGCAATGGTTTCAGTTTAGATGATGGAGAACTGAGACCTTATAATGACCCACCAAATGCTCAATTTCTGGAGTCTGTTAAAAGAGGGTAAGATATATTACTTGTATTCTATTTGTTACTTAGGGTGGGACTTTTTTTCTTAAGATACTGGAATATATTTTATAAGTGATTGCTGGGGGGAAGGGTATTTTTAAGTATCTAAAGGACATGTTGCTATTCATAAGTCTTTGGTTCTTAATTTGATGGAGGGGGCAGTAGACACTGGTCACTTTCAAAATATGATCAAGCGATGGTCCGTTCTGAGAAGAAACATCTTCATGTAATAAATCAGTACAGTTGATTAGCCTGTAGCTGCCTCCCCACTAAGCCACTGGCCTGCTCACTGTTAACAGGATGCCTTTCATTGCGTGTGTGCCTGAAAGTCAGCACATTATATTAGAAATCTTTTAAAGTGGCATGACTGCTAGCAGAAGATTTCAGGTTAGTTTGAAGTTACGATTTGTGAAAGTCAACCAGATATACAGTGCTCTGACCGATGGAAAGAACATCATAGCTCAGCTCTTCTTGCTAGAGGATGAAAAGTCAAGTGATTTTGTTAGGATTATAAAAGCTTTTCTGCATTATGCTTTCACTGGCTGACAATGCAATCATTCCTAAGTAGAAATACAACCAAACAGAAGGTTGGTGATGAACTGGAGATTTAAGAAGCAGTGAAGGGACCAGAGTAGAAGGTTATACTCCATTCAGGAACTGAAGCTGGGACTTTTCCATGTGATGCATATATATCCAAGGAGAGTAGCTGAAGTGGAGTGGAGGTGAAACTAGCATAAAATCTGGATTTGAATTCTACAAAGATAAGGTCAAGATACCAAAAAATGGCAAGAAATGCTGTAAGCAATATGCTGACGTCATTTGAGAAAGGTGGGAAGCTGTCCTAGGAGGCAGTATGTGGTGGTGGTAAATATAAGGAAATAATAGTTTAAGTCGGTGTTGTGGACTTGGAAACCTGCAGTCACTGGGAAGAGCTGGGAGTGACTGTTTAAGGGAGGTGTTTGTTCATCTGCTAAGGGAAGATCAACATTGCTGTTGAAATTGATGCTTATTTCAAGATGTTAAAAGACAAGAGTGTATTGATGATGGATGTATTATAATGTAGATCAAAACTCATTTATTCTTAAATGAAAATAAGCCATAATCTTTGTGGGCAGTGTCCAAGCAGTCCTGGTGTCCTAAAAGAGGTTTTGTTTTTGTTTTGTTTTTTTACTATATCCTGAAGTATAAATTATGAGCAAGAACAATTTTTGAAAAGACTCCTTGAAAAAATGATTGACGTCAGATAGTGGTTGTCAACTGTAGAATCACTGTCCTGTACTTATGACAAATATTGAGTAACACCATCTTCACTGTCCTCGAAGAACTCGTAGATAATATAATCTGTCCATGCATATTATTTTCCCAAAAAAAGATAAAAATTTCATCTTAAATATATTGAAATAAAATAATTTATCATAAAATTGTATGTATTTCAGTTTATAAATGCTTTGGTCTGACCACACCAGAGCATAATAAAGGTAATCAGATAGTTTGTACCTATGTGCAGTCTAGCATTTCTCAAGAAAATGTGACAAACATAAAAACAGAATAATGAGGTATGTGAGGTTGGCAACGTAATTACTGTCGGTAGTGTTGCAGTCAAGGACTTGATAATGTTCCAAACAAAACAAAGTGCAGTCTTCTCTGTTTATATGGTACACGTATTCCTGAAAATTTTATAGTGTATTAATAAAATGCCCCCCCCCACCAAAAAAAGGTTTTTTGCTTCTTTGGAAAACAGACTCTAAGCCTTAAATTTTAGGATCAGACATTACAGACACTGGTGTCATCCTTGCACAACTCTAGCAGGGCATTCGGTGGTTCTGTGGAACCCAAGACAAGACTTTTTATTAGGCAAGATGAATCCCAGTGGCAGTGCTTCTTGTATTTGGATCCCAACCCTGAATGACAGCAGCACTCATGAATCACACAACGATCAAAGACCACCTATCCAAAAAAAAAAAAAAAAAGACCACCTATCCATTTTCAAAACTTCTTCCACGGAGTTTAGAAATAAATATCTGCATTAACTATTATGTCCTTATAGGAATTTTCTAGTGCTTATTTAGGTATAAATTGCTATCTTGCAATTTGGCTTTCTAAATGTTAAAAGCCCTCCCAAGATCATTGTGACAGCAAAAAGTCCCTATAGTGAGAATCACTAGGAATAAGGTGATGCGACTTTTTTAAAATTTTAATTCCAGTATAGTTAACATACAGTGTTATATTCATTTCAGATATACAATATAGTGATTGAGTGATTCTATGCATCCCTGAGTGCTCATCAGGACAAGGGCAGTCCTTAATCCCCTCACCTATTTAACCCATTCCCCCACACCCATCCCTAAGATAACCATGAGTTTGTTCTCTGTAGTTAAGAGTCTGTTTCTTGGTTTGTCTCTCTTTTTTTTCCTTTGCTCGTTTGTTTCTTAAATTCCACAGATGAGTGAAATCATATGGTACTTGTCTTTCTTTGACTGACTGACTTATTTTGCTTAGTATTATACTCTGGTTCCATCCATGTCATTGCAAATGGCAAGATTTCATTCTTTTTTATGGCTGAATAATATTCCTGTGCATGCGTGTGTGTGTGTGTGTGTGTGTGTGTGTGTGTGTGTGGCACATCTTTTCCATTCATCAAACAGACACTTGGCCTGCTTCCATATTTTGGCTATTGTAAATAATGCTGCTATAAATATAGGGATGCATGTCATCCCTTTGCATTAGTGTTCTTGTATTTTTTGTGTAAATACCCAGGAGTGTAATTGCTAGATCATAAGGTAGTGACTTTAACTTTTTGAGGAACCTCCGCACTATTTTCTACAGTGACTGTACCTGTTTGCATTCCCACCAACAATGCAAGAGGGTTCCTTTTTCTCCACATCCTCATCAACACTTATCTCCTGTGTTTTTGATTTTAGCTATTCTGACAGGTATGAGGTGATACCTCAAATGACACAAAGAAATGGAAAGACATTCTATGCTCATGGGTTGGAAGAACAAATTTTGTGAAAATATCTGTACTACCAGGCAGTCCCTATCAAAATACCAACAGCATTTTTCACAGAAATACAACAGACAATCCTAGAATTTGTATGGAATGACGAAAGACACAAAGAAATGGAAAGACATTCTATGCTCATGGGTTGGAAGAACAAATTTTGTGAAAATATCTGTACTACCAGGCAGTCCCTATCAAAATACCAACAGCATTTTTCACAGAAGAGCCAGCAATGAGGATTCAAGAGCTAGGTATACTTTATTACAATGAATTTTCTTGTTTTTAGGAATATTTTCATTAATGTCTTTTTTTTTTTTTTTTTAAGATTTTATTTATTTGAGTGAGAGAAAGTGAGAGAGAGCGTAAGAGGGAAGATCAGAGGGAGAAGCAGACTCCCCATGGAGCTGGGAGCCTGATTTGGGACTCGATCCCGGGACTCCAGGATCATGACTTGAGCCAAAGGCAGTAGCTTAACCAACTGAGCCACCCAGGCGCCCTATTAATGTCTTTTTAATACTGCAAATCTCCTTACTGGGGAGAAATTTCGAATTTTTCCATTATGTCATATTCACAGAAAGTCTATCATTTTTACCAGAAATTTAAAAATTCACTGGAAATCATCTTTCTTTTTTGTGTGTCACTTTCCACTTCCTTTTTTCTGTAGGGGAGATAAAAATGACATACCTTTTTGAACCTGAATGAGAAGAAAGAATATTAATTTTTTCCCAAACTTTTTGTTTTGAGACCCATAGGTTATCAAAAGATTAGTAAAATGAATATATGCTATATATGCTTCACCTGTATTCACCAGTCGTTAGCATGTTACATTACATTCATGCAAGTGCTCTTTTACTCAACTATTTGAATGCGAATTGCAGCCATCATAATACTTCATCCTTAAATACTTCAGTTTGCATCTCCTAAGAAGAAGCACATACCCTTTGTAGCCCTGATAACATATTACACCTTAGAAAATGAACAGTGATTTCATAAAATCATTTAATATGTAGTCCCGTAGTCAGATATGTCTTTAAGCCTTTTTCGGATTTGGTATCTAACCAAGGGCTATGCATTCCTCTTGATTATACCTGTTTTGAATCTCAATCCAGAGCATTCTTCCCACCTTTTTGTTGTTTGCTCTTAGCTTATTATATAATCTAAAATTTATTAAATTGAGAGATACCTGGATGGCTCAGTCAGTTGAGCCGCAGGCTCTTGAATTCATCACAAGTCATGATATCAAGGTTGTGGGATTGAGCCCCTGTTGGAGTCTGTGCTAAGTGCAGAACCTACTTGAAATTCTCTCTCTTTCTCTCTGTCCCCCACTGTTGCTCCCCCTGGTCTTTCTCTCTCTCTCTAAAATACATAAATCTTTTAAAAATAAAATAAAATTTATTAATTGACATGCATTTTCATTTGGCAGTGGGCCCCACAAATTATGTAGCCAGTCCTAGATGCAGCCACATTATGGACAACCTTGAAAACCAAGAGGAGTTGTATTTGTGTAGAAGGCACTGGAACACCACTATGTGTTTTTAAATGTAAATTTTGTGATAAAAACTATATAGTGATAAAAGCTTTGATTCTAGACATAGATACACCTCTGTTCTTTTTTTTTTTTTAAGATTTTATTTATTTATTTGATAGAGAGAGACACAGGGAGAGAGGGAGCACAAGCAAGGGGAGTAGGGGAAGGAGAAGCAGGCCTCCCACCGAGCAGGGATCCCGATGCAGGGCTCGACCCTAGGACCCTGGGACCACAACCTGAGCCTAAGGCAGAGGCCCAACCCACTGAGCCGCCCAGGTACCCCGATACACCTCTGTTCTACTATTTTCTCTCTCTGTTCTAATAAGGTCTTGCCAATGGACAATTTTTTTTAAATTGCCTAAGCTTCAGTTTTATCTGTAAATCAGGGATTATACCATTGTTAGGAGGATTAAATGAGCACATAGTTACTCCTTGATAAGTGTTAACTACTATTATTACAAGTTTTTAGAAAAATAGAACTGGTGATACAGTGCAAAATTAATAGTAATGGGGAGAACAAGATAAGGAGAGAAATTAAGAAGAAAACAATTATGTTAATCTAAAGAATGTGCTGATAAAATTTTAGATTAAAATTGCGTCAATGGAATGAAGGAGAAAGATGAAATCAGTGTGGGACACCTCCAAAGAATTTATTTTATTTTGTTTTTCTTTTATAAAGTTTCTTTTTTTATTTATTTATTTGACAGAGATGAGAGGCAGGCAGCGGGGAGCGGGAAGGGAAGCTGGCTCTCTGCTGAGCAGAGAGCCCGATGTGGGGCTCAATCACAGGACCCTGAGATCATGACCTGAGCTGAAGGCAGAGGCTTTAATCCACTGAGCTACCCAGGCGCCCCCAAAGAATTTATTTTAGAAACTTGATGACATGGGATATAGAGAGCAAGTGAATGAGAAATTGAGACCTATAGGTTCGTAATCTGGTGTGCAGGAAAAAGTGTGATTGTTAATGGGAAGGTTATGGCAGTAATACAGGTTTAGTTTTGGAGAGATGAACTTGATTCAGTGGGTACTTTTAAATCGAGTCCCTCAATGGGGTGCCTGGGTGGTCCAGTCAGGTCTGACTCTTGGTTTGGCTCAGGTCATGATCTCAGGATCACGAGATCCAGCCCAGCGTTGAGCTCCACATTCAGCAGGGAGTTTGCTTGAGACTCTCTCTCTCCCTCTGCTCTTCCCCTGCTCACTCACACTTTCTCTCCCTCCCTAAAATAAATAAATCTTTGAAATAATTAATTAATTAATTAATTAAGCACCTGACTATCAGTCACAGAGTGCTAAAAACGTATCTGAGAGTCATCCACAGAGGAGGTTGTTATATGTGGGAGTGCACAAATGTTTTGATGATCAAAGGAGTTTATGTAGAGAGCGAGGGTCAAGGATAGATGCGTACTTAATTATAAAAGAGGAGAAATGGATGGATTGTGTACCCAAATACAAAAGGAAATATAAATGGGAAAACAAGATATAATAAGGAAAATAATAAAATGTAATATAAAAAGAAAACAATAAAACTTCTGGAAGAAAATAGAGCATCTCCCTGACCTTCAGGTAGGCAAAGATTTCTTAAACAGGAAATAATATCATGGGCCATAAAGGAGCTAGTAAATCTTTTCCCACATCAGATTTTTTCCTGTAAGGTCTCTAACCATGGCTGATGTAAGAAGGAACTATATAGTTGTACTTTCCAGAATAGAGACATGGGGCAGGGAGGGAAAGAGCTACAGCAGGAAACTTTTCCTTTTGTTTTCCTTTCCTCTTCCTCTTCCCTTTCTCATAGCTGCCTTCCATCAGAGCTCCTCCTCATACTGCCGCTGTGGTAGGAAGCAGCTATGGTATTGTTTGGCCTTGCTTGCTACACCAAACCCTCTGAGTCTAAGCTTGGCAGGAAGACTTCCACTGACTCCTGTGTTGGGTAAACTCACCTCTGTACTTGCCCAGTACACTAGCATGGACAACAGCCCACCCCACCCCTGCCCCCAGCAGTTACAAGTTAGTCTTATGTTCATAGGATTCTGCTGTTGGATTTGGTCTCCATGTGGATTTGTTCTCAAGGTGGATGTTTCTTTACTTACACTGAATTGAGAGCTACCCGCCTTTCCCTCTTTCCTGTTCAGTTTTGCATGTACTAATTTTGCAGAAAGTCTTGAAGATGATCTCTATTCCTAGTCTCTGGTGCTGATAGAATTTTCCTTCTTCGTTTTGTGAGACAATTCAGTGCAAATTTGGAACTGGATTGGAGGGTATGGGTGATTAAACATATGAGCTTTGATTGTTACCTTGTTCTGGCAGTCTCCATGTTGATATTTTGTAGCTATATTTTTTGATATTCTTAACTGAAAAAAATCTTGAAAGATAAAAGTAGATGAAATCTTATGTAAAAAAATTAGGTGAATTTTTATGTTCCCTAAGACCATTAGGAAGTTGGAGTCAGACTAGAAATTAGTCACTGTGTAGCTAATACACTGAAAAAAATTGTTTGTGGTCTAAATTATTTACCTTTAACATAGGGAAATTATACTATTTGAATCTAAAAATCTCTAGGGAATAAACCCACTATTGTGGCTCTTCACTAACTAGGTTGCTACTGAATATGGATTCCTCGGGGGAACAGACTTATTTCTGCTTGTCAATACTGCTTTGACCACCACACCAAAAGTGCCTAAATTGTGCAAGAGATGCATTTGATAAGCAGTTACAGAAGGGGGAGGGAAGAAGTGACAAGCCAGTTCTCATGTGGAATGCTGAACTTAACTGCCATAACTTCCACAAACTCCATGAGGAAGTGTATGAACTATTTACTATTCCATTCCTTAATCCCATTTTGAAAATTAAATATTTCCACAGAAGTCATAGATATGGTTCTTTGTTTTTTTAAGATTTTATTTATTTTTTTGACAGACAGAGATCACAAGTGGGCAGAGAGGCAGGCAGACAGAGGGGGGAGCAGGCTCCCCGCCGAGCAGAGAGCCCGATGCGGGGCTCGATCCCAGGATCCTGGGATCACGACCTGAGCCGAAGACAGAGGCTTTAACCCACTGAGCCACCCAGGCACCCCGATATGGCTCTTTTTAAATAAAGTTACTCCCTAAGACTCTGTAGCTTTTTAATTTAAAGGAGTTATGTTTGTTTTCTAAGTTTCTGTTCATGAACTTTAATGTTTAAAGGTTCTATTCAAGTGAACATGAATACAGTGGATTACATATAGTTCGACCTTCAACTGGGAAAATTGTGAATGAACTTTTCAAAGAGGCAAGAGAACATGGGGCTGTCCCTCTGAATGAAGCCACAAGAGCCTCTGGTGATAACAAATCTAAGGTAAGTGCTAAATTTAAAAACTAAATTTTATATATATAGATATAGATATATAGATGTATTGTTATGGATTTTTATATTATTTGCAGACATTGTTTTTCTAACTATAAATGTCTATTTTAAGCATTCACTCTGTTTTTATAAGATTACAGCATTTCTATTAATGATTGAAAGTTGCAGCAATTTTTTACATCTCTGTGAAACCTTTCTGTTTACCTTTTTTTTTTTTAAATAATTATAGATTCATGTGAAATTGCAGAAAGAACACAGGTCCTGTGTATTTTTCACCCAGTTTCCTCTAACAGTTATTAACATAATTGTAGTACAGTATCAAAGCCAAGATTTGACATTGATACCGTGTATGTTTACAGTTCTATCATTTTCTCACATCCATAGATTTGTATAATTGTCAACTCAATCAAGATGCAGTTCTGTCATCACAAAGATCTCCTTCATGGTGTACCCCATTTTAGTCACACCCTCAGCCCTCTCCCCCATCATCTCTAACCTCTTGCTACCCTAATCTGTTCTTATCTCTGTGATTTTGTAATATTAAGAATGTTATACAAATGGAATCATATAGTATGTGACCTTTGGGATTGGCTTTTTTCACTCAGCTTAATGCCCTGGAGGTCATTAGAATTACTGAGTGTCTCAGTAGTTCATTCTTCGTATTCCTGATAGCACTCCATGGTATGGAGAACCACACAATTGGTTTAATCATTTGCTTATTGAGGGATATTAGAGGTGTTTCCGGTTTAGAACTTTTACAAATAAAACCACTGTGAGCAACTGTATACAGGTTCTTGTATGGATACTAGTTTTCATTTCTCTGGGATAAATGCCCAAGAGTCCAGTTGCTGGGTCATTTGCTAAGTATACGTTGGTTTCTTAGAAACTGCCAAACTCTTTTCTGTAGCGAGTGACAGATCCAATTTCTCCATTCTTGCCAGCATTTGCTATTGTCACTATTTTAAATTGTAGCTATTGTGATAAGTGTGTAGTTATAAATCATTGTGGTTTTAATTTGCATTTTCCTAATGGCCAGTGATGTTAATTAGCATGTTCCTAATGTCTAGTGATATTGAACATCTTTTCTTGTGTTTATTTGCCATTATCTTTCTTACCCCTTTCAGTAAAATGACTTTGGCCTATTTTCAAATTGGATTGTTCCTGTTGAGTTTTGAGAATTCTTTATAATAATTTCAATAGTTTTGAGTCCTTTATCAAATATATGGATTACAAATATTTTCTTCTAGATTGTAGCTTGTCTTTTCATCCTCTTACCAGGGTTTGTCACAGAACAAAAGTTTTTAATTTTGATAAGGTCCAGTTTATCTTTTTTCTTCCTTATGGATTGTTCTTCTGGCCTCTTACCTAAGAACTCTTCATCTAAACATCTAAACTCAAAGTTTTCTCCTGTTATCTAGAAAAGTTTTATAGTTTTACATTTTACACTTAAACTTGTGATCCATTTTGAGTTAATTTTACATAAGGTTTACATCAAGGTTTGTTTTTCTATTTATGGGTGTCTACTTGCTATACCACCATTTTTTGAACAGGCTCTTCTTCCTCCATTGAATTGCTTTTGTGCCTTCATAAAATTACATACATTTTTATACAGCTCTTATAACTATCAACTGACATAGTACTGGTTTACTGAGGAAGACATGAAGACATCAAGTGTCTTTTTGTGTGTAATTGTCATAATATTCTTAAAATTAACATTTTCAGCCCGAGTTTCTGCATCATAATCACATAATCACCCATATAGCCTCTGGTATTATGGTTCCGTAAGTTTCTGGTATGCCTAGGCATGTGTCTTTTGAAAAAGCCTGTCTGGTGATTGTTGACAGACCTCCAACTGTTGCGAACCATTGCTGAGAATCACTCTTCTAATGAAACATAAATTTTAGTTTTCATCTTGTTACTGACTAACAGCTTACAATTCTCTTTCTGTTAAATCTAAGGTAATTTGCGTTCTTGCAGGTTCTCCGACTCTGTAAGAAAAATGTGGAATTGACATATTGATATATTTAGTTGATATATTTAGTCTATAGAAAAAGCAGTATGGTCATTAAAAGCTCATTTATGATATGCATGGTGATTAAAAGGAATGGCATTTTTACCTCATGAGGTACCTTCCTGAAAAATAGAAGACCTTGTGATCAGTATAGTAAAACAAAACATACAGTCATAGTTGATTGTTCCAGTTGAATAAAAGCAGCTTATAAAATAGTTATGGAATATTTCTTCAGGGTACTTTATACCTATTTACAAAATTCTTCCTTTACACGTGTAACTGTTACTTACTTTGTGAAATACGTTTTAAACATAATTTTTATGATAAAACATCATAAAATATTAGTGATAGCTTTTTAAAATCTCTTTATACTTTAAAATATATATTTTGGTATATGACTGTATTTTTTAATTTAAGAATGGCCTAAATTATTTCAACTTCTGAGTCACTAATGTTTTTATGGGGAGAAACATAGTTTCTTCCTTGAGTATACCCCTCTGTAACATAAAACCTTCATTTTAATATAAAATTTTCCTGGAAAGTATAAGCTAGTTTGGCTAATTGTAGTTGATCTGGTTTTCAAATATATCACACATTATCATAATATTTTGCCCTATAAACCATAGTGAATTTTGAACTCATTTGCTGTGTATTTCAGTCATTTACAGGTGGAGGATACAGATTGGGTAATTCCTTTTGTAAGCGATCTGAATACATCTATGGAGAAAATCAATTGCAAGATGTAGGTACAGTAACCAAAATGAAAAGCTTTAGATATTTGCCTCTAGTTATTACTGTTTTTAAATTTAAAAATTAGTGATATAAATATAATCTATATATATTTTTCTGTTATTTTTGGAAACATGGATTTTAAAATGACTAATGTGTAAGCTTTAGTCTCAAGTTTTATATTTTGCACCTCAGTTGTGCCTTGCACTTAAATTGTAAATATCTTCTATATGTTGAAAGAATATATGATTTACTGTCAGAATGAGCTTTATTTACATACAATAATAATTATTATAAGTAGTATACTGTTAGAGAATTAGCTGAGTTGTAAACAAGGAAACTCCTAAGGTCATTCTTTGTTTTTGCGTTTTAAAATTTGGAATTATAATTTCATTTAAACATGTTTACTTAAGCCTTAGGGTGTCACTGAAATTCTGGCTTACCCCTTGACATAAATATTTAAGCCCTGTGTAGCAGAAAAGAATATAGGTACAGTTGAAAGAGAAAAATGGATGTGGAGTAGCAGCTGGATGCTCTCATTGCTTTCATTTTTCTCAATGAACCAGAATAATTGTACATCACGGCCAGGATCTAGCTTTGGCATTTCAGCCATTGTCGATTTGTTAAGCCACATACAAATCTGCTGAGCAAATACACTTGCTTTCATTTGCATCTTTATTTTAACAGTAACTAAAGTAATATGAATAACACTGCATTTTAAATAAAGTAAGTGGTTTATGTTGTGAATATGTTGTGAAATACCACATAAGATTTGAAGCTTAAAATTATTTGATGCAGGTGGATTCTTTTATTTCTTTATCTTTTTTCCTATCTTCAAAAGGTTCAGATTTTGCTTAAACTGTGGAGCAATGGTTTCAGTTTAGATGATGGAGAACTGAGACCTTATAATGACCCACCAAATGCTCAATTTCTGGAGTCTGTTAAAAGAGGGTAAGATATATTACTTGTATTCTATTTGTTACTTAGGGTGGGACTTTTTTTCTTAAGATACTGGAATATATTTTATAAGTGATTGCTGGGGGGAAGGGTATTTTTAAGTATCTAAAGGACATGTTGCTATTCATAAGTCTTTGGTTCTTAATTTGATGGAGGGGGCAGTAGACACTGGTCACTTTCAAAATATGATCAAGCGATGGTCCGTTCTGAGAAGAAACATCTTCATGTAATAAATCAGTACAGTTGATTAGCCTGTAGCTGCCTCCCCACTAAGCCACTGGCCTGCTCACTGTTAACAGGATGCCTTTCATTGCGTGTGTGCCTGAAAGTCAGCACATTATATTAGAAATCTTTTAAAGTGGCATGACTGCTAGCAGAAGATTTCAGGTTAGTTTGAAGTTACGATTTGTGAAAGTCAACCAGATATACAGTGCTCTGACCGATGGAAAGAACATCATAGCTCAGCTCTTCTTGCTAGAGGATGAAAAGTCAAGTGATTTTGTTAGGATTATAAAAGCTTTTCTGCATTATGCTTTCACTGGCTGACAATGCAATCATTCCTAAGTAGAAATACAACCAAACAGAAGGTTGGTGATGAACTGGAGATTTAAGAAGCAGTGAAGGGACCAGAGTAGAAGGTTATACTCCATTCAGGAACTGAAGCTGGGACTTTTCCATGTGATGCATATATATCCAAGGAGAGTAGCTGAAGTGGAGTGGAGGTGAAACTAGCATAAAATCTGGATTTGAATTCTACAAAGATAAGGTCAAGATACCAAAAAATGGCAAGAAATGCTGTAAGCAATATGCTGACGTCATTTGAGAAAGGTGGGAAGCTGTCCTAGGAGGCAGTATGTGGTGGTGGTAAATATAAGGAAATAATAGTTTAAGTCGGTGTTGTGGACTTGGAAACCTGCAGTCACTGGGAAGAGCTGGGAGTGACTGTTTAAGGGAGGTGTTTGTTCATCTGCTAAGGGAAGATCAACATTGCTGTTGAAATTGATGCTTATTTCAAGATGTTAAAAGACAAGAGTGTATTGATGATGGATGTATTATAATGTAGATCAAAACTCATTTATTCTTAAATGAAAATAAGCCATAATCTTTGTGGGCAGTGTCCAAGCAGTCCTGGTGTCCTAAAAGAGGTTTTGTTTTTGTTTTGTTTTTTTACTATATCCTGAAGTATAAATTATGAGCAAGAACAATTTTTGAAAAGACTCCTTGAAAAAATGATTGACGTCAGATAGTGGTTGTCAACTGTAGAATCACTGTCCTGTACTTATGACAAATATTGAGTAACACCATCTTCACTGTCCTCGAAGAACTCGTAGATAATATAATCTGTCCATGCATATTATTTTCCCAAAAAAAGATAAAAATTTCATCTTAAATATATTGAAATAAAATAATTTATCATAAAATTGTATGTATTTCAGTTTATAAATGCTTTGGTCTGACCACACCAGAGCATAATAAAGGTAATCAGATAGTTTGTACCTATGTGCAGTCTAGCATTTCTCAAGAAAATGTGACAAACATAAAAACAGAATAATGAGGTATGTGAGGTTGGCAACGTAATTACTGTCGGTAGTGTTGCAGTCAAGGACTTGATAATGTTCCAAACAAAACAAAGTGCAGTCTTCTCTGTTTATATGGTACACGTATTCCTGAAAATTTTATAGTGTATTAATAAAATGCCCCCCCCCCACCAAAAAAAGGTTTTTTGCTTCTTTGGAAAACAGACTCTAAGCCTTAAATTTTAGGATCAGACATTACAGACACTGGTGTCATCCTTGCACAACTCTAGCAGGGCATTCGGTGGTTCTGTGGAACCCAAGACAAGACTTTTTATTAGGCAAGATGAATCCCAGTGGCAGTGCTTCTTGTATTTGGATCCCAACCCTGAATGACAGCAGCACTCATGAATCACACAACGATCAAAGACCACCTATCCAAAAAAAAAAAAAAAAGACCACCTATCCATTTTCAAAACTTCTTCCACGGAGTTTAGAAATAAATATCTGCATTAACTATTATGTCCTTATAGGAATTTTCTAGTGCTTATTTAGGTATAAATTGCTATCTTGCAATTTGGCTTTCTAAATGTTAAAAGCCCTCCCAAGATCATTGTGACAGCAAAAAGTCCCTATAGTGAGAATCACTAGGAATAAGGTGATGCGACTTTTTTAAAATTTTAATTCCAGTATAGTTAACATACAGTGTTATATTCATTTCAGATATACAATATAGTGATTGAGTGATTCTATGCATCCCTGAGTGCTCATCAGGACAAGGGCAGTCCTTAATCCCCTCACCTATTTAACCCATTCCCCCACACCCATCCCTAAGATAACCATGAGTTTGTTCTCTGTAGTTAAGAGTCTGTTTCTTGGTTTGTCTCTCTTTTTTTTCCTTTGCTCGTTTGTTTCTTAAATTCCACAGATGAGTGAAATCATATGGTACTTGTCTTTCTTTGACTGACTGACTTATTTTGCTTAGTATTATACTCTGGTTCCATCCATGTCATTGCAAATGGCAAGATTTCATTCTTTTTTATGGCTGAATAATATTCCTGTGCATGCGTGTGTGTGTGTGTGTGTGTGTGTGTGTGTGTGTGTGGCACATCTTTTCCATTCATCAAACAGACACTTGGCCTGCTTCCATATTTTGGCTATTGTAAATAATGCTGCTATAAATATAGGGATGCATGTCATCCCTTTGCATTAGTGTTCTTGTATTTTTTGTGTAAATACCCAGGAGTGTAATTGCTAGATCATAAGGTAGTGACTTTAACTTTTTGAGGAACCTCCGCACTATTTTCTACAGTGACTGTACCTGTTTGCATTCCCACCAACAATGCAAGAGGGTTCCTTTTTCTCCACATCCTCATCAACACTTATCTCCTGTGTTTTTGATTTTAGCTATTCTGACAGGTATGAGGTGATACCTCAAATGACACAAAGAAATGGAAAGACATTCTATGCTCATGGGTTGGAAGAACAAATTTTGTGAAAATATCTGTACTACCAGGCAGTCCCTATCAAAATACCAACAGCATTTTTCACAGAAATACAACAGACAATCCTAGAATTTGTATGGAATGACGAAAGACACAAAGAAATGGAAAGACATTC
The DNA here is from genome assembly GCF_002288905.1 of Enhydra lutris kenyoni. NCBI lineage: Eukaryota > Metazoa > Chordata > Mammalia > Carnivora > Mustelidae > Enhydra > Enhydra lutris. Next base: position 8,141,514 of record NW_019154125.1, on the reverse strand, counting down.
TATGCTCATGGGTTGGAAGAACAAATTTTGTGAAAATATCTGTACTACCAGGCAGTCCCTATCAAAATACCAACAGCATTTTTCACAGAACCTACAACAGACAATCCTAGAATTTGTATGGAATGACGAAAGACCCTAAATAGCCAAAGCAATTTTGAAAAAGGAAAGCAAAGTTAGAGGTATCATAATTTGATGCAACTTGAAGAAGAAAATATCTATAGGGACTAATCAATCATCATGGAAATTTTCATATTATAATTTAAGCAAAAGTTGCTGTTTTCCAGTATAGCTCACACCTTGATTATAGTAATGTCCATAGTGTAGATTAATTTTTTTTACTTTAACTAAAACCTTTTCCCCTTTTTAAAAGAGAGATTCCCTTGGAGCTTCAGCGGCTTGTTCATGGCGGCCACGTGAATTTGGATATGGAGGACCATCAGGATCAAGAGTACATAAAACCTAGGTTGAGGTTCAAGGCTTTTAGTGGAGAAGGACAAAAACTTGGAAGGTAAAACCCTAAAGTGAGAAAAATACTTGTCTTTGTTCAGTGTGACTTTTCTTTGAGAATCAAAAAAGCAAAATAACTTAGAAAGTAAAAATTAAAACAGGAACCCTGAAGACCTTGCTGATGGAATTAGATATGCAAATCTAGTGATGACATTAGTACCGAATACTTCAGTAGCAGTTACCACATTCCTGGCCCTATAGGTACTTTTTTTTTTTTTTTAATATTTTATTTATTTGACAGAGAGAGAGAGAGAGAGATCACAAGTAGTCAGAGAGGCAGACAGAGAGAAAGGGGGGAAGCAGGCTTCCTGCTGAGCAGAGAGCCCCATGCGGGGCTCGATCCCAGGACCCTGAGATCATGACCTGAGCAGAAGGCAGAGGCTTAACCCAGGCGTCCCCCCTGTAGGTACTTTAAACATACACTAACTCACTTAATCTTCACAACTCCTGGATGTAGATCCTGTGATGACTTCATTCGCTAATGCAGTACTGTGCCCTAGGTGACTGAACTAGCGAGCAGTTATTTTGTGGGATTCAGACTCACACACTGCTTGTTACCATTGTGCCATCCTGCCTCTTTCTGATTACATGGGCTCAAAAGGGGAAATTGTTAAAGGTTCTTGATGAGACTGAACAATAGGCATCTTAGATCACAACTATAAGCATGCCTGTCTGTCATAAGTAATTGCAGCAAGAGTTATGTGCTGAAGTTGGTTGTTTTCAGAATATGTAAGCCGCCGAACTCTTTCTTCGAGTTCGGGAAAACCAGCACATAAAACACTTAACAAAACCTTCATGTGTCCAGAAAGTAACTTTCTGAAATGGCTCATTTACCAAGATTTCCAGGCAACTACTGAACAGAAAAAGAATTTAAAAGAAGCAAACAGAAGTGGAAATAATTCCATTGTCTTCCATAGCTGGCAATCTTATTGCAAACAGAACATTACACAGATAGAAACTAACTTAATTTTTTACTGTAATATTATAGATAATTGTGGGGTAAACCTAAATGCAATAAAAATTCTACCCAGGTCTTTCATGTAGTATCATAGGAACAAGCAGATCATAGGGACAAAACTGCAAATGTACAGTGGCACAGTAAACGGTACAACTGCATAAAAATTAGCTCAGTGAGCTGGAATAGAGCCCAACATACTTAGAAAATTACAGAATCATTTTTGATAAGCAAGGCTAACAAGTAGACTGTTGCTGTAGGCTTTTGAGCTTGTGCATATGATGATACAGATCGCAAAAGGAAGCAAATGTCTCTGTTTAAGAACAGTCGCTTCCTGTTTCTCACACTGTGCAGTCCAAAAGATTCCATTTGCCACTCACCCATTCTGGCCACTAAGCCTGAGTTTTGACTTCATCTTGATCCCTGGACCCTTAAGGGTCCTCTTCTCTAAAGCCTAACAACCCCTTCCTTCTTGCCTTTGCTTCATTTTCTTATCCCAGCAGTTCTACAGCCCCTTGCCTTACTGTTCAGCCACTGGATTTGTCTGCCCCTGGGCTGTTCAGTGCTGTTGGGGATATCCGCATCCCATGCTAAGAATGCGAACTGTGCCTCTCCCACTCTCGAAGGGCTGATCCCAAATGTTCCCTGCCCTCATCTCAGCAGATTTTTTTTGCTTCCAGCTTTCCTGAGAAAATGGAGCCTGACAGGAATTACTTTTCCAATATATTCCTCTTAGCCTCGAAGTTTATTAAATCCATCTTTACTACCCTCTCTTAAGTTAGAAGATGTTTATCTTCCTGACCAAGGGACTCACTCTTCTTACAACCACCCTACGTCCTGTCCTCCAATCTGCCTAGAAAGTTTGTTTTATCAATTCCCTCTTTTTAAAAATTCTTTTAATATGATACTTGAAACATACAAGCAGTATTTTGAAAATGTCATTGTATTTTGATCAGTTAAGGAGAATAAGGAGAAAGTTTTAAGTAGTAAGCAGGTATAACTTTGAAGGCTAAATAGTAAAGTTATTGTAACTTTTTAAAATGTGTTTTTATACATTGCTCACTAACCAACTTGCTCAACCGCCTATCTCTGTGGCTCTGAGCCTGTCTTTCAATCTCTCTGACTCTGTTGTTTTCCTATAAAATGATATGGTTGGCCTAAACTATCTTGAAAATACATTCCTGTCCTCAAATGTTATTATTCCACATAATTTCATTTTGACATACACACATCTTATAAAGAAACACATGAAAGAGCTTTCCTTACCTAGTATCCTTACTTGGTACTTTCTTTTTGTATTTTGAAAGCTTATCTGGTCAGAATCTGTTTTAAATAGAAAGCATTAACGTACAGAAACCGCATCTGACTCATCTCATCTAATAGAGGTAACTTTTCCCTCCCTAGTTGTTGTTAGGATAGGAATTACAAGGCTAATAGCTGCCTTTGAGGAAGTTTCAACTATATAAAAGCACCGTTTGAAATGCTTCTATGTCCTCATTAACTTAATCTTTACCACTGTGCTGCCAAGTTGTCTGTTTTGCAGATGAAGAAACTCGGTGTTAAGTGACTTGCGCAGGGTCACACATCTAGCAAGTGGCTGAGTCAGAATCCTGGAATCAGGCTTCTGGATCCTTGCTGTTAATTATTAAGTCACGATTCCCTCATTCATACCATGATTTAAATGAACTGACAAACACAGTGGTGGCTGTGATGGTGGTAGTGATGATGATGATGATGGTGGTGGTGATGATTATGTATACACCTAGTTTTCAGTGAGGCAGAGGAAGATCAAAGTCCTTTGCATTTAGTGTCCCTTCCCTTTGGTTTTTGTACCTCTCCCTGTGTAAGGGACACAGACCCTTGACATAGTGAATCATCTTCTGGTCAAGGGTTTAAGGCCTCAGTTCCAAACTCGAAAGAAAATTCCTTAAGACTACCTGATCAATGATTGCAAATCATCATTTTCTTTTTTATGTTTTTATCATATATATTCTGAAGTTGATTCTAAAATATGTATTAAGAAAAAGCTAAAGAAAGGGGAAGTGTTAGCAATAAGTACAAGTTAATTTTTCTACCTTACTGTATATTTTGAGAAACTTTGGTGGGAATAAGAGTCAAGATGAGCAAAGAATGCTCCTAGAACTTATATGCTAATAAATATGTTCTTAGGTTTTTTGAAAGAAAATAATTTGTAGGATGCTATCTGAAACTCAGTATTTGAAAAAATAGACATGAAGACTATTAAATAATCCCTTTAGGTAACTTAGAGAAGATTAAGATTTGACAAATGTCTATAAAGAATTTGGCTAAATTTGTTTTTAATTTGTTCTCGTTTCTTAATCCAAAAGGATTTTTTTGTTTTTGACACTGACTTTCAGTTTACAATTACAGTTCATTCTGCTAGTATTAGAAGTCATTAAGATAAAGTGGTGCTAAGGTCATTAGTAATCAAGTTCCAATGATGAGATGTCCTATCAAATAAGTTTCATGATAAATTAGTCACCATAGGGGCACCTGGTTGGCTCAGTTGGTTAAGCATCCAACTCTTGATTTTGGCTCAAGTCGTGATCTCAGGGTCCTGGGATCGAGCCCTGTGTTGGACTCTGTGCTCACTGTAGAGTCTTCCTGTCCCTCCCTTACTCCCCAACTTGTGCGTACTCTCTAAGATAAAACCTTTTAAAAAATAAATAAATCTATCACCATATATAAAACTTCATTCCTCACTAACACATAGAAATTACTTCTCTTTTATAAAGCAGTAACTACATAAATCAGATGTTTTTAAGTAATATTAGGTAAGTTTAAGCCAATAGTTTAGTGTTGATATGTACAAAAATAGCTGGCACCTGTTGAAATATTGTTGTAGGCACTGTGGGACTTACTGATAATAACAAACCTACATAACATCATATTATTTCCCCTCCCCATTTTATACATGATAAAATTGGAATTCAGAGAGATTAATTTACTTCCTCAAGTTTATGCAGTTGACATAGCTGGGATTTGAAACCAAGTCTGCCTGTACTCATAGTCATTCTTTGACATGAACTTGTCAAAGTTAATTGACAGAGTTGCTCAGATTTCTGAGTAAGGATTGTTGTGTTAAACAGCTTCATGGAATTCAAAGGGATAAGGGAGGAAAGAATACAAAGTTAAGCTTTTTTTTTTTTTTTTTTTTTTTAAAGATTTTATTTATTTATTTGACAGAGAGAGATCACAAGCAGGCAGAGAGGCAGGCAGAGAGAGGAGGAAGCAGACTCCCTGCTGAGCAGAGAGCCCGATGCGGGGCTCGATCCCAGGACCCTGAGATCATGACCTGAGCCGAAGGCAGCGGCTTAACCCACTGAGCCACCCAGGCGCCCCCAAAGTTAAGCTTTTGAAAGAGATTGGATAAGCTAAACTAAAATCATAGGCTACAAAAGAATTTTAATATAACAAAGAAGTTAGAAGAAGTATGGGAGACTCAAAGGAATCCATGTTTTTCCTGGTCCAGAAGTCATAGGCAGAAACACTTTAGAATCAGAGATGGGTTTCAGTGGTTACTCCACCGTCTTCAGTTTGTTGCATCTTATGTATTCAGATATGTATGCATCTGATGTATTCAGATTCGTGTTCTAATTCTTCAGTTCTTCTTTCTTAGCCTTACCCCTGAAATAGTCAGTACACCTTCATCCCCAGAAGAGGAAGATAAGTCAATACTTAATGCGGTTGTTCTTATTGATGATTCTGTGCCAACAACAAAAATTCAAATCAGATTAGCAGATGGGAGTCGTTTGATACAAAGATTCAATAGTACACACAGGTAAGCTTGTTTGTGATTTCTCACACGGTCACTTATTTTTATAAAACTATGTGAGTGAGTAATGAAGAATGAGAAATTCTTTACATACACTTCTTAAGTTTTTGAGAGAAGAAAAATACTTCAAAGGCATAATAGGTGTGTGAAATACTTAGCATTTGAACATACTAATGCAAATCCAGTTATCATTCAAAAATAAGATTGTTAAAAGTTGCACTTTTGCACTGTTGCTAAAACCATGTGAAGTGGGATTCAACTTGGCTTAATATGGTAAATATAGTGAAACCTTATTTGGACTTTAATCATTTAAGAATTATGATAATTCTGATTGGAGTTTTCTATCTTAGCATACTCTTCACAATATAAATTTGTAATGTAGATAAAGTATAATTGTACTATTGTCAAGTACTTTATTTTTTTTTTGTCAGGTACTCAAACTTTTTAAAATGTCATTTTAACATTCATTTATACATTTGTTGTACTAATAATGTATCAATTTTATTTTTTCCTTAAGGGATGTATTTATAATCTTAGTTGAATTCCTAGGCATATGTGAAGGTCTTTAAAAAAGGATAATTTTTAAAAATTGTCCCTATGACTTAAACCTTTCATAGTTATAGACTGATCTTGACACAGGCCATTCTGGGGTACCTTTTTTTGGGTCACCTGCTGCTAAGATATTTTATACTCTGAAAGAAGTAGAACCTGCACTTTTAGCATAATAACATTGTTGACATTTATTCTATGCATAACTCCCCTAAAGATTGTCTCTGTTTACAGAAAAAGTAAATACAAGCTACACTCCAGAGTTAAAGCTCACATTTTATCTGTAATCCAATATAAATCCATCCATTGAAATAATGTAATTTTTTTAAAATTACAACACATTTAAATAAGGATTAGAATTATGATTTATATTACTATCATCTAATGTTAGCTAAAGGCTTACATGAAAATAAAACTTTCATATCACAAATTATTTTTATCTTATTTCTTCAGGATCCTGGATGTCCGGGACTTTATTATACAGTCCCGTCCTGAATTTGCGACTCTTGACTTTATTCTTGTGACTTCATTTCCAAATAAAGAGCTAACAGATGAAAGCCTGACACTACAAGAAGCAGATATTCTTAACACTGTGATACTCCAGCAACTAAAATAATACTGCTCCTATCCATGCAGTAGCATGTAGGAAAGATAATGTGCCATAATAATAAGGAAAATACTTAGAGCATTAAGAAAACAAAACTATTTTTATTATTTATACAGATAAATTTCAGTTTTATTCTTATCCTTTCTTCCAGCCTTAGTCTAGATGAATTTGAACCAGGAATAGATTTTGAGATAAATATGTTTGAATTTTTAGTTGCAGGGCTGGTTTATGTTGTTAGCTTGTAAATATTCAGGCAAACCAATTTGTTACGTGCTCTGGGCTAATGTAACAACATTTGTTTGCAGAGGAAATGAACAGAACCCCATTTTGATAAATGTGTTTGGTAAAATTTGCACTGAAGTTTCTTGATGGTGCATTGATCAACAGCCATCAAGAAATCCTCTGATCAAATTGGAATTTTTTCTGTGATATATGCTGAAAAGTATCTATATTCTGATTCTGAAATATGTTGATCATATAATTATTTCTCCTATTAAGATTGTATGCGTCCTTTTTACTTACTGATTTAGCTGTATTACTAGTGTCAAAAAATACGGTTTGGCCTTGTATTTTATAGAACTATGACCATCATAAGCCAGAAACAAGGACAGAAAGGTCAGCAGTTCTTGAGAACATCCATTAAAGAGCACTTTAAAATAGAGTAATTACAATCTGTCCCAGAGCCTGCCTTGATCACATTCATTTATTTATTCAACACATTTTTCTAAGGGACCCACTATTTATACTGAACACTGTTCTAAGTGTTCAATCCAGAATGTATTCTACTCCAGGGCAAAATGAGTGTACAAATTCAGAAATGTAAATTCTGTCAGCCAGACTGGATCTAAAGAATTACCAGCAAAAATATTTGCATTTCTGCCAAAGCCAGGTATTTCCTATATGAAGTAGGCTATATCAGGAATGATAGAAAAGCTTTTTCTTCCTCCCAGATACCATTTCATCTTTGGTCACCACACCTGTTGAGGTTTCTGTAGCTGCTGTAACAAATTACTATAAACTTAGTGGCTTAAAATAGCAGAAATGTATTATTTTGTAATTCTGTAAGTTGGATGTCCAACATGGGTCTCACTGGCTAAGATAAGGCATTGACAAGGCTGTATTCCCTCTGAGAGGCCCCAGGGGAGAATCATTTCCTCATGTTTCCAGCTCCTAGGGGCCACCTGCATTCCTTGGCCTGTGGCCCCCCTTCCCATCTTCAAAGCCAGTAATACTACATTCTGACCCTTCTCTGTCATCACATCTCTTTGACAACAGCCAGGAAAAGTTCTCTGCTTTTAAGGACTCATGATTGGATTGGGCCCACCATTAGTTCCGGATTATCTGCCTGTCATCAGGTCTGTAGTAACCTTAGCTGCCTCTTTAATGTCCCTTTTACTATGCAAAGTGACATATCACAGGTTTCTGGAGGCTCCAGGGGTGACTCCGTTCCTTGCCTCTTCCAGGGCTCTTCTCATCTCTTCACTCTAGCTCATCCCTCCAATCTCTGCTTCTGTCCTTACATCTTTTACTACCTACTGTATTTCTCCTGCCTTATTCTTACAAGGACCCTTGTGATAATTACCAGAAAAATCTCATCTCAAAATGCTTAACTTAATCACATTGGCAAAATCCTTTTCCTGTGTAAGGTCACAAATTTACAGGTATGGTGATTAGAACATGAATATTTTGGAGGCCATTCTGACTACCACAGTCCACTCTTGCCCCAAAGATTGACATAAGGTCACCCCATTCAAAGGTGCTCAAAAGTGTCAACCCATTATAGCATCAAAGTGCAAAACCTTATCTGAATCTCACCAGCTCAAAAGTCCCAAACCTCATTTAAATCATCTAAATCAAGTATGAGTATGATTCCTGGGACACAATTCCTCTCCATCTCTGTACCTGTGAAACTAGAAAAACAGTTATCTCCTCCCAAATATAATGGTAGGACAGGCATAGAATGGGGTTTATAGACATTCCTGTTCAAACAATGGAATGAGAAAAGGAGCTATGCACACTCCATTAGGTGTCACATCTCTATGGTCCAGAGCACTATCTTCTGGGCTTGTGATGTCCTCTCAGAGTCCTCTTTCCTCTTTCATGAAAGGCAGCAGTGGTTCGCAGCTGAGTAGTTTTATCAGCTTGTTTCTTAACTATGGAATTGTGGGAAGTCCAGCTATCTTTCATTTCAAACCATCTTCATCCTTTTCAATTTAAGATAGCAGGGTCTGCTGGTTTAACATTCTCCAGAGACTTGGGGATCTTGTGTGCCTATTAGGGGGATTCAGCTCTTAAACCAGAGGCCCAGGTGCAAAACATTCGTAGGTAATCTCATCTCTCTTTTTGGCTTCTTCAGCAAAGGCTGGGAGGATCTTTGAGTCACACCCTGTGTCTCTTCAAGGATCTGTGGTGTGACAGAAAACTCAGGCCTTCCTCAGGTGTTAGCCAAAGGTTGTATAGCTGTACCTTCGTCTCTCCCTAGAGAGACTTCACTGACAGCGAATCCCTTAATTGGAATGTCTTTTGTCCTTTGCATAGGCCAAGAATTTCCAAATCATTGAGTCCTGTTTTCTTTATATTTAACAGTTCTTTCCTCAATTTGTCTATCTCTACTCACGTTGTACTATAACCAGCAAGAAGAAACCAGTCTTCACCTTGCACACTTTGCTTAGAAGTCTCTTCAACCGAATGTCTTAAGTTTATCCCTTACAACTTGCTTTCCACACAACTGCAGACACATTGCAGCTAGGCTTCTTGCCACTATATAACCAGAATCTCTTTTCCTTCACTTTCCAACAGCACGTTCCTCGTTTCCGACTAAGTCCTCATTTCTACCAGGTCCTCGTTGGCAGCACCTTTAATGTCCCATTTTCTTCTAACAGTCTGTTTATGACAATTTGCATAATCTCCCTGGCAATTTAGGTGCTCTCTACCATGCTCCTTTCTTCCTCCAGCCCTCACTAGCATTAACATCCATAGATCTGCTAGCAGTGTTCAAGGCAATCCTGCCTCTTTCTGCCATCCTAAAAATTCTTCCAACCTCTACCCACGGTCTCATCCCAAAGCTATCCTCTCATTTTTAGGTGTTTGTTCCAGCAGCGCCCCATATCCAGGTATCTGGGAAAGTCTACTATGCCTATTCACTGCCACTTGACTTGAATGTGCCAATAGGAGATTTGGAATTCACTTTCTCTGGGGGCTCTGCTTATTTCAAGGAGGTGAACTGACCTGTGGTAGAGGTTTTCCTACTGGCAGTGCTCTCAGAACTCCCACAGGATGGAAGTGTTGAAATCACCACCGCAGAGAAACTTGTTCTCAGTGTCACAATGCAGAGTGAGAAGATTATTCCTAATAACAGGAAGCCATGCGCCTCTCCACCAATTGACAACTTGGAGATTATATAAATAATAACAGTTTAAAATGTTACCAGGGATAAACTACATTTTCATAGGAGCAAAATCATCTTCCTTAGGAAATACACTATTCAAACAAATGAACATTTTAAATAAAAGGGCACTGCCCTATTTTGGATTAACAAAATGTGGTGAAGGGATTAACCACACCCTGTAAAAGTATTTGAAATGTTACTCCTGTAGTTTCTTTTTATCACTTAGATGGAGTGCCTATAGACGCACATAGAAAAGTGACTGCCATTTTTGTATATGATAGTCTTCCGAATGTAGAGATTTATATTAGGAGGGAGAATTAAACATTCAGAATAACACTTTCACATGTACTACATAGTGTTTTGCTTCATTAGAGTCATTTTCCTGAATTCTTTCTACTATTGCAGTCACTGTAACTTATGAAATTTATAATCATCCCCAAAAGATTATGTTACAATGAGCAGGTAGACAACCATGTGTGAGGTCAATTGTTTTGCATGACCTATGTAATCAAAAAGTTTTAAGTGTCTGCTTTACCGATAAAGAACATGCAAACTGAAAGTCATTGAAAATCCTTTTCAAAATTTCCTTGATTTGCAGTTTTACTTGAAAGACTTAATGGATTATTTTGAAGCATGAATAACATTAGCTGTGGTTTAATTTCTTGTGATGCATCTTTTTGAAAAGAACTGAATTGTAGCAATGTCATCTCTATTTCCTGTTACTCTTGCTGTTTTTAATTCCACCAAAATAAAGGTGCAAATTTTTCTTAATTTTTTGCCACAGTGGATTTCTGAAAACCTTGTCTCAACATGAGTTGGTAAAGTACGTCATTATTTTCCCCTTAAAGAGTTTTTTGTCCCCGTTCAGTGATACAAATTAATATATCATGTATGTGTCCAACGTTGTCATAAAGACTAAGAAATTCTTTTTGTCATCTTCTGTACAATTTTAAGTTAAAGTGTCTTTTAATTCCAAGGAAATGATTTATAAAAGGAGCCCCGGTGCATATGTATAACAGTGTGTGTGTGTGTGTGTGTGTGTGTGTGTGTGTGTGTGTGTGTGTGTGT
>NW_019154125.1:8113270-8130634 GCF_002288905.1 Enhydra lutris kenyoni | reverse complement strand
CTCCCCACATAGCACACAAAAATTAGTAGGGGTAGCAACATAATCATATTTAAGACAGTGGCTTTTCTTGCCTTAAGATTGGGAATAGAACAGTATTTAAAATGAGTATGTGTCCTTTGTATTTGCTTTTTGGTTCGTATTTCCCTTATCTACGTAGTGTACCTTTCAGTGTACTCTTTAGAACATTGTTAATTATGAAGTGTCCCATGTTGTTCCCACATTTAACAGCTTCTCCTCTTTGTTCTTCATTTTTGTCTTTGTGGGAAAGGCTTGTTTCTTCTAATGTTAACAGTTTTTATCATTTTTAACCCTAGGATCGGGAATGGTAAAAAATATGATTTTTAGTTTTCTACCAGAATCTGTTGATTAAAAAGCAGCAACTATAAACAGTACAAATAGAACATTGGTAGGCTTGATAGTGAAAGCATGAATGTAGTTGAGTACAAGCAGAGGTCTTGTTCCCAGAGCCGGAAATTTTTAGCCAGCTCTGAGCTTCTGAGCGTATAAGGAAGTAAGGTGGAGTAACACCTTTTTTAAAAAGAAACATTCGGGGCTTCTGGGCAGTTCAGTTGGTTAAGCGTCTGCCTTCGACTCAGGTCATAATCCTGGAGTCCCAGGATCGAGCCCTACATTGGGCTTCCTGCTCAGTGGGGAGTCTACTTCTCCCTCTGACCCTACTCTGCTTGTGTTCTCTCTCTCAAATAAAATCTTAAAAAAAAAAGAAAGAAAGAAATGTTCATCCTGTGCAGTCAGATTTAACATTCCCTGAGGTGAGTGAGTTGGTTTTATTAATACAGTAGAATCATGTGCAAATCAATGGTTTATATATGCCTATTATAAAATACATGATGGGAGCACGTGGGTGGCTCAGTGGGTTAAAGCCTCTGCCTTCGGCTCAGGTCATGATCCCAGAGTCCTGGGATGGAGCCCCACATCGGGCTCTCTGCTCTTTGGGGAGCCTGCTTTCTCCTCTCTCTCTCTGCCTGCCTCTCTGCCTACTTGTGATCTCTCTCTGTCAAATAAATAAATAAAATCTTTAAAAAATAATAATAATAAAATAAAATACACGATGACATGAAGGGCTAGGTCTTTTTTTCCCCTTGAAAACATAAATGTCCATACTGTAAGTAGATGTTACTGTTTGAAACATTGTGTACATAGGTATTCTATGGCAACTCGAATCTGACTTTATATTCTTTAATTAAGCATGTGTGTGATTCATTTGTAATAAGAACTATATAGCTTAGATAATAACTACTTGGGTTGAACATTTATTGAGGGCTTATCAAGAGCAAGATCCTATCTTGATAGCATGTTACTCACAGTCAACGTCCCTTTGTTGGTTTGTCACCCTGACCTCAATGTAAGTGTGACTTCAGAGAGGACTTTCATGAGGCCTCAATCCAAAATCATGCCCTTGTCTCTTCATCACATTACTCTGCTTACTACGACGTTAGTAATGCCTGATACTTTCTTGTGAATTTGTTTGACTTTTGTCAACATCTAACATGGAGACAGTCTTTCCTGTTCCCCCTATCAAATGATGAAAGTTAAACTATTTAGTAACAACTTGACATCCTTTATCCAAGGAAGACAATCCAGGGATTGGGGGAGTACAGTGCCTCACGAGCACTGGAGCACTGATGCCAAGGAATCTGGGGCAAGAGCAAGCTTTATAGCTGGTAGAAGAGGCAACTTGGAAGTGCATGATTGCCAGAGGTATGAGGGTTTCCTCATAAGCCTAGCAGGGCCTACTTCCCAAGGTGAGGTAAGCAAGCTAAAGCTGAGCTGGAGCATTGGGATTGGTATGTGTTGTTTCCTTGACAGGTACTTCCCATAAAGGTTTCAGATTGTGACAGACCAGGCCACTGGGCCATCCTACATTTTGTGGCTCCAAAGCCATCAGTTAACTTTAACACCCCAGATCCTCAGAATGTGCATTTGTGAGAGCAGAGATTTTTCTTATCCACTGCTGAATCCTTGGTTGGTTAATAAATTATTAATAAATCAGTGAATTAAGAATGGGACCCTCTGAATGTTGGAAGAATGTATGCATTAATATTTTAAAATTGAGAGATACCAAAATGCTAACAGGGTTGATACTGGTGATAGAAAACATTTTTATACTTGTTTGGGTTTTAAAGGAGGGAGAAGAAAAAGTGTTCTACAGGAGGCAGAGCTGATTCATTTCCAGGAGTGATAACACCTATCCCTATAAGTGAATGGTCCTGATAGTTCCCATGGTAGAACTGGGGTAAAGAGAGGGAAAGAATACCCTCCCTACTATGAAAAACACCCAAGATTGTCTGAATCCCAGTACTAGGTGTTGTGATTCTACAAATTGAAGGATAAGGAAGAACTTTGTTCTAGAGACAGGGTAGAGACCCATCGACCCATTATGTTCTATTCTATTACTCAGAAAGGTATGCTGCTTACTTGTCACGTGATCTGATGTTTATAATATGATTTCCTTTATGGATTTTATCTTTCTATCAGAGATAAAACACCACTGGCCTCATAGTAGCTATTATTTAATCATATGACTTTCAAATCATTTATTTAAACATTTTAGCCATTAATGTTTTATTTTAGAATGTGACACCTCATCATTTGTCACTTTAATACTGGTAGCTCAAAGATGGAAGTTGACTTAAATGAAATTTAATCAATCAACTGGAAATATGCTTAAATACATGTAAACTAGTTAACTGAAAAGTTGCAGAAAGTCAGATGATATTGGAGACTTAAACATCCCTCGTGCCTTTGAAATGAAACTAGTTTGAGGAACTGTTGACTTTGGCTTGACTCTCAATTTGGCTGAACTTGCAAAGATAATTCTCATTAGTCATTTTATATTGTTCTTGTTCTCTAAATTAACTCCCATTACCCAATCTTCCACACAAGCAAAGAAAGCAGAAATGACCTGGAGTTACAGATTTCCAAATAACCTTTATAAACAGACAGGTATATCAATAAACATGTATGAGTTTCAATGTTCTTGAAATTATTTTTCAGAGAGAAAATGATGTTTAAAATTCTAATTTTGATATTCTTTAATTACACCATTTTATGTATATTAAAGTACCTAGTAATTTAATTGGATAAATTTTTTTTAACATAAATACAAATCTTAGTATGTTTGACATTTAAAATGGCACTAGAGCTCATAGTTATAAGAGATCAAGGGTTCTCTATGTGCAGCCCTTGAAATAAATGACTTGTAACATAGAATTGTATCCCTAGGAATCTTAATCATTTTGTTTTAGATGTAATAAAAATAGCAAAGAGGCTAGATTTGATTCCAAGTCACGCACACAACTCAGTGGGTGTGTGGCATATATTCATTTGATCTTATCTCCTCAGATGTGAAGGACCACTAGATGATTCACAAACTGTATTTTTTTCTTTCTCTAAATGATTATTTTAAATAAGATGATCTACCTTAATCTATTAATGAAAAAAGTTATGAAAGATGTTTGCATTTTTAGAAGTTGTAAAGTTTATGACTTAAAGTTTTTCATTTTATACCTGCAGATATGTCCCCTAATTCCACTTCTGGATGGTTCTCCAATCAAGGCTAAGATTTTTATTCAAATAACTGCATTTATTTTTTTTAAAGATTTTATTTATTTATTTGACAGAGATCACAAGGAGGCAGAGAGGCAGGCAGAGAGAGAGGAGGAAGCAGGCTCCCTGCCGAGCAGAGAGCCTGATGCGGGGCTCGATCCCAGGACCCTGGGATCATGACCTGAGCTGAAGGCAGAGGCTTTAACCCACTGAGCCACCCAGGCGCCCCCAAATAACTGCATTTAATTGCAAAAGCATGTTTGGGTTTTTTCCTCATTGTTCTTCCTTTATAAACAATAGTCAATGCTTACTTTGACTCAGAGTGTCTACCAAAACATCTAAAAAATTCTCATATTAAATATATGGGGAGGTGGGGAATAATGGTGGTGTGTGTTTTCCAACCAACACACAGACTTTCACTTCCATTCTTATTTCTCTTGCCATTCTCTTGTCAGGTTTTCTCTTTTTTCTCCACATACTTTGAAATATTATTTCCTAAACTTCCTGACTTACTGGGATCTTTCCTTGGAGCAAGAAGTTCTCCATCCTCAAATGGGAGAAGAGTCAAGTGCAGGGAAGACGAGTTGGGGCAAACCTTCATGAGCACTGTGGGAGACAAGCAGAATCAATGTTATCCCCATCGTCGTCATGGGGAAAGAAGTAAAATGACTTGGGAAGATCACACTGTGAGCACAGATGAAGCCAGTGAGTGTCTCCTTCTCTTGGTGTGCTTCTATTTCCAATATCCAGCAGTGTCGGCAACAAACATTATCCTCACTTCTTACTAATCATCTACAGTGTAGAGACAGAGATAGCAGGACACTCATTTTATAGATGACTAATAAAAGATTAAGTCATTTTCTAAAGGATATTTAGCAAATGTGGCAACTATTCAGCACTTGAAGTAATTTTCAGCATGTTAAGTAAGACTCTAAAAGATACTCAGCAAATGTGGTAACTCTTAACTTCACCACCAAAACCATCCTCAGATAAAATGTTAATCTATGATGATTTGGTAATTTTTGTGCTATGTAAGTTTTTGTGTGGAATATTCAAATACAGTTCAAAGTTTTGTTATATTTTTTTTCAGTGCTTACTGTCTCCTTAGCAATTTTATTCATCAAGACTCAGTGAGGCATAGGGACACCTGGGTGGCTCAGTTAAGCATCTGCCTTTGTCTCAGATCCTGATCCCAGGGTCTTGGGATCGAGTCCTGCGTCAGGCTCCTTGCTCAGCAGAAAGCCTGCTTCTCCCTCTCCCTCTGCCTGATGCTCCCCCTTATGCTTGTGCTCTCTCTCTCTCTCTGACAAATAAATAAACAAATAAATAAAATCTTTAAAAAAAGAATCATAAGGCAGAAAAGCAGAGTATTTGAAGGGATCTGACTCTATTACTGTAAGAATATGTTTGTTTTTTTTAACTGAAGATAAGAATATCAAATTCTTTTTTATGTTGATCTAGTGAATGAACACTGGTATCCTTACTCAGCTGTAAGCCAGAATATCTTGAAAGCCAAAAAGTTGATAAACCTAGAAATCTGAAAAGTTCTTCATACAGGCTTTTAAAAATCATAGGTACTAAAAAAACAAAAACAAAAAACATGGCAGGAAGGTGAGGATTGGGTGCCGGTAGATGGTTACCTTCTACATAAGAAAAAAATTGAGATTACTATAGCACCTATCGTTGCCTGGCAGCAACTAACAATATCAAAAATGCTATTGTTGATTACAGTTTAACTCTCACAAAATGTCTCCAGTCTTACAAAACAACTCAGCATGGAAGATGGAAGAAATGCATTTCTACCCACCAATACATAGTCTGTGGAGGAGGAGCCATGTGAGGTAGAAAAGTGAGTGAAGATTTTTTTTTTCATATGTCATCATCTGACAAGAAATTTCTAAGGCCACAGTCCCCATTGATCTTCACAGTGATCAAAGTGCTGCTGTTAAAACAGTATCTTATAGTACCCTTGACAAGTTAATACTACATCAGTATGTGGGAATTTGGTTACTTATTGTCTCCACCAGAGGGTGTATAGACCCTGGGAAGAAATTTACAACATTCTTTCTCCCTTAGCTGTTCAAATAAAGTGAAAGAAGAATATAAAATTTACTTATTAAAATAAGAACTGGGAATTACCCAGACATCAATATCATGTAGCACTGCTTTTTCTGACCTGTAGTATACATAAGGAATACAGGGCTAAATATAATTCACATTTTCAGAAATGTAATGATATGAAATGAAAAATATTGATATTGATAATGTCATATAATAGGTGTTGGGATTTTTTCAGTGTGATAGTGCCCAGATATATAACATATGTTTGTCATATGTCCATAGGCCATCCTCCCTGGAAAGTATTTAAAATGCCCCAACTGTCTTAGCTCCCTTGATAATGCATTTTCCATTTTAATGCATTGCCCTACAAGGTTTGTCCTTTTTTTTTTCTTTTACCCACATCATATTCCCTCCCGTTTTCCTTGACTAAAAACTGATTACTTAAATTTCAATTCTTACAGTCACCAGTTCTTCCAGAATTGTGTGTGCAATTTTATGATCACCAAGCCCACTAATAGAAACAGAAGTGGCAGAATTATAAAATTAAAATGGAGAGGATTTGTGTAAGAGTTGGATGTCCTAAACTTCTCATCATGCCTCCACCACCAACTCTCTAAGTCCCAATATTCTTATCTCCGGAACAGAGATTAGAACGTGGTCCTCCAGTTCTTAATTCTGATTCTTTCCATGGAATTAAGTGTTGACCAACATAACATGCTGACCATTTGTTGGTATCATGGAGGTAAAGATGGTCAAATGATACAACTCAGTGGAAACCAGTAGTAAATCCATAGAAAATATAACTTGTGTTGTTTATCCTCTTCCTTTTGGAATGGTTTTCTGGCACTACCCTACTGGTAAAAGAATTTGAGAATTCTTACTAAAAGCATTTTTAGTCTAATAATACTTTACCAGCTGGTAAAGTATAGTGTTAACAAATAGGTTGAAGATAATTTCACATGTCAATACAGTGTTCCTAGTTTAATAGCTTTTTTAAAAAAAGTATGTTAGTGTTTAACTGTACAGATCTAGTCAACAAGAATGATGGTGTCTTCATAAAACATTTTTTAAATGTAATTTTTTAAATGTAGAATATTTAATGATGTGGAACAATTCGTGATAAGAACAACGTCAAATTAGAAATGATTTACCATAGGATGACAGGAAATACCATAGGATTTACTTAGGAAATACTAAACAAACCAACAAACTTCTTATCATCTCTTATCCAAATTTCAGTCTCTAATATTATTCCTCACTAAAAAGTCACCAGAGCCCCCTTCAAGAAATGGCTGGTTTCAGGTTCAGGAAAGGGAAGTACAAGGTGAGTCCAGGGTATCTTGTGACTAAAAATAAAGAAGTTTTCAATGACGAATGGATTTAAGAGCCGGGCTGATGTGATTCCCACTGACACCATATCGGCATCAAGATTTTAGTTAACTGAGGACACCTGGGTGGCTCAGTCAGTTAAGCATCTGCCTTTGGGTTGGGTCATGATCCCAGGGTCCTGGGATTGAGTCCTGTGTCTGTTTCTCCCTCTCCCTCTGCAGCTCTTCCTGCTTGTGCTCTCTCTCTCTCTGTCAAATAAACAAACAAAATCTTAAAAAAAGGGGGGTGGGATTTTAGTTAACCAAAAGACATTGGATCTACAAAGATTTCCTAAGTCCTTCATGACTACCACATGAGCCATTAAAATTTCTTTGTCACCATTTGAGGAAGCCATTAAACCAACTCCTCAGTTTGAAAACTGCTAAGTAAAGGGAAGCATTACACTTTTACTCTGCCTTTCACATAGACCTTTATTTCTAATAACCAGTAGTCCTAGCAATAAGTGAAAGCTGTACTTTACAGAAGAATGCCAGCTAATAAATGTTGATAATGATAGAAATATAAAATTTTGCACCATTTGAAGTCCCTAATGAAATTACTATCTCAGACAAGGATTATCAGCTGATATTAAAATTATCAAATGATTGATCTATGTTGTTTGCCCAGGGCACATCAAAAAATATACTCTCATCACAAGGGGGAAACCATGATTGCACAATGGAGAATAAGGCCATCATCACCCTAATTCATTGACCAAACTTAGCACCCCCAGTGGTGGAACAACTAGGAACTACACATCTTCTAATGGGGTGGCTGTGGCGTAGATATATGTCTACACATGGTGTACTCTCAACTAAAATATTTGACTTGAATCTGTCAAGTCTTTATATGTAACTTTCACTTAACAGGAAATATATAAAAGAATAAGTTAAAATTTGTCCCCAAAAAAAAGGAATCAGACAAATCTAGAAGATGAAAAGTATTACATGACAGATCCATATCATGAAAAGAAGAGATTCTTCTAGAGTAAAGAAGGGGTAAAGTATACAGCTATGGGAATGTGCACTGGAGTAGATTCTGATTTGGATAAACCCACTCTAAATGGTATTTTGAGGGCAACTTGTGAAATATGGACTGGGCATATTGAAAATTATGATTAGTTTTGTGAAATATGATTAATATTTTTAGCTATGAAGAAAAAACTTTTTAATCCATACCAAGGTATTCAAAATGTTAATGCTCGTTAATTACAAAAATGGTAACGGTCGTGGAGTATAGGCTTTGGTTTGATCCCCGGCTTCACCATTTACCAGCTGGTCAAGGCATGCAAACTCTATGCCTGAGTTACCTCGTTATGTTATAATGGCAATTATATGAGATGAGATGATGCATAGTTTAACAACTCTCTACTGCAATTTCCCCATTAACTTTCTGATGGTTCATCTATTTTTCTATCCTAAATTTTCAAAAACCTCTTCTTTGTTCCTTTGTTGTAAGCTTTCACTTGACTTCATTCTGATTTCCACTCAAGATTCTTTTGTTCCCTCTGCACTGTGAGGACTCTGAAATTATCTTTTGTTATCTCTGCACCACTGAATACTCTGATTACATAATCACTCACTCCTCTTAGGACTTTTTGTCACTGAAGAATTCAACAGTCCCTGCCACTGTGTCACTTGGTGACTGTTCATTTAGGACAATATCTTTTTTCTTACTGACTCTTCATAATGTCCTTCAGCTGTTTATTTCCTAAAATAGTCCTGCCTGATTTATTCCCATCCATTTGTTCAATCTCTCCCCTTCTCCCCCTCCCACTGTTTCTCATTCTGTTTCTTTCTATCCATGAAAGAGATGTAAGGGAGAACAGTTTTTCTCCTTGAACATTCCTATACTTCTCTTGTCTTCCTGACTCCTTTATCTTGCTCTTCAGGGGAAACTGAATCAAGTGTGCTTTGTGTAAAACTTGAACTACCTTGCTGTCCACTCTCCAATTCTCTCCCAAGTGTGGGCCCTGACTTTTATTACCTTTAATGATCAGAAGCAGCCATAATAAGGTCTTCCTTAACCTCTTCTTTCTTTTTTCCTTCCTTCCTTCCTTCCTTCCTTTCTTCCTTTTCTTTTTCTCTTTCTTTAGATTTTATGTATTTATTTGACAGAGAAACAGAGCGCAAGCAGGGGGAGCAGCAGAGGGAGAGAAGCAGACCCCCCTCCAAGCAAGGAGCCCAGTAAGGGGCTCCAGTCCAGTACCCTGGGATCTTGATCTGAGCTGAAGGCAGATACTTAACCGATTGAGCCACCCAGGCGCCCCAACCTCTCCTTTCTTAACTGAATCCAAAATACTTGTTGTGATCTCTAATTTTCAGACTTTTCTGTCTCTCGAGGTTGTGGTGAATGGATCCTAATTTGCATATAACTGGCTGGCTGGCTTTTCCAGCGATGAACTTAACTATCTCATTTGCTTGCAGCTGCTTGCCCTCCTCTCCCACCTGTCCCTCATCTGCAGAGGAGGAATTCCTTCCCATTCTTTCATCACACTTAGGTTTTCTGTTCCTGCAATTTCTGTGCAAAGAACAGAAACGTTCTATTTTCTGGAGCACATTCACCCAAGAAAACCAATTCTGATGAAGAACCCACTTTGAGAGATTAAATGAAAATGATGATATGGTAAAGGCAGTTCATTCCTTTAAAAGCTCCTACTTGTTTCTTTAGGGATCTGAATATATAGATCAGTGTATAGTTAGAGTCACTAATACATGACAAACTGAGCTGTTTAGATCACAAGCCACCAGAGATCCTCTCTACCTCCAGTGTAAGAAAGTCAGCTGTTTATTGATTGGGGTGGGGGGGCACGTTATTGTGCTTCTGGTTCCCTGTGCCCTCGCCATCCCCAAGGGGTCAGGTCTCAGCTTCACCCCTTGCACTCCTGCTTGTCCTAAGTGGCCCCAGAAAAGAGACTCAGAGCTCTAGTATCTTCATTTGTAAAATCAAAAAGAAGCGAATAGTACCTCCGAAGGGTAAGATAATTAAAAGTTATGTAAAGATACGTATCTCTCTCAGAGAGAGAGAAAGAGAGCACAAGCAAGAGACACACGTAAAATCCTTCTACCAGGAGTAACTGTGATTTCCCATCCTTCTAACTTCTACATGAGATTGGTTCTAACTTCTATTTCATGTCCTATTGAAGTCAAAACCCCTTCCCAACATTTCTCCACATTGGTTTTATCTTCTTGAGCATACTTACTCTAAGCTCCTTACTTCTAATTAATCAGTTCGATTTATGAACAGCCATCCCACTGGTCCTCATAAGTGGTTCCTATTCTACACAATATTGACACAGATGTCGAACTTGGACACTTTCCATGGTTTCATCGCCCTACCTTCACCCAAAACCAAAGCCCAGGAAAAACAAAACCCCGCATGCAAGCCTTTCCTTCAGCAGCCAACTTGAATAAAAGAGGATTGCAGAGGGAGAGGAGAGAAATATCACAACAGTGCAACAACTTCAGTCGAGCACTCAGCAAGTCCTACACCATCCATCCCTAGGTTCTTTGGCCCTCTTGTCCCGTGCTACACCTCCAGGCTTATGCCATCGTGCCAGCTTTCTCCTCCTGGGTAGGAAGTTAGCGCTCCCTACCACTCCAAATTTTCTCTCCAGGTAAAGCCAATTCCCTCTTTTCTTTGTCTAATTACATATTTGGCCCCTTCACCAAGCCAACTGAGGTCCTTAGTAGAAAAGGGTGAGGAGTTCATCCCATAGGATTTGTTTTCCTTGGAAGTTGTAGATAGCATTTTCCCCATACATTACATAATGGTTTGAGTTCTTAATGAAAGTGTGGCTACAGAATCAGGTGTTTTTTTTTTTTTTTTAAATGCCATTTACCTAGAGTTTATAGACGTAAGACTAGGGAACTACCTCAAAATAAACACAAGAAGTAGAACACACAGGATCAAGGTTATGTGCAAGTGCAGTTTGGGTTCAATGTTCCCAAATAGCTGTAGTGATTTAAAAAGAGGGAGAGAGAGAGTGAGAGAGAGACCTTGATAAATACTGTTCAAGGTCTACTCTTATCAGTAAAAGGCCTTGATCTTGGCTATTGGGTCCAGAGTTGAACAGACTATGTATATAACCCCTGGCTTATGTTGACTTTGGAAGCTTTATACCCCTTCAGTGACAAAACGCTTGCCATTTCCAAATTTTCTAATATATATACAATGCACGCTTTACTTCTATTAATTCTTTGTCTCAAGAGATAGAGTTATGAGTTTAACTACCCTTTTGTTTAAGCCTATTATTGATAAGCTTTGAAAAGTATGCCATCTCAAGGTGAACAGAACAAGGAGAGGGAAATAATATCAATTCAAATAATATCATCTCAATAGAACCACCTTTGGGTCCTCCTTTGAGAGATATTTTTTAAACACATAGTACCTAATGTGTGGCCAATATTAGGTGAACCCAAGGTGAACTAGAGGCTAGGGTGTGGAGAAAGTTCTTGCTATCTTTCTTTGAACTTCAATTAAGCAACCAACAAAAATAGCATGTCCTGTGACTTCAAACGCTTGAACCAGTTTTTCAATTAAGTTTTGGTAGATTAACACCATGGCAATGAGCTTGTTGGGTTACGTGTTTAAAATTTAAAGTTATCTATTTCTCAGGGGCGCCTGGGTGGCTCAGTTGGTTAAACCTCTGCCTTCGGCTCAGGTCATGATCCCAGGGTCCTGGGATCAAGCCCCACGTTGGGCTCCCTGCT
Organism: Enhydra lutris kenyoni; assembly: GCF_002288905.1. Lineage (NCBI taxonomy): Eukaryota > Metazoa > Chordata > Mammalia > Carnivora > Mustelidae > Enhydra > Enhydra lutris. The sequence goes on along the minus strand of NW_019154125.1, from coordinate 8,118,926 downwards.
CAGCGGGGAGCCTGTTTCCTCCTCTCTCTTTGCCTGCCTCTCTGTCCGCTTGTGATCTCTGTCAAATAAATAAAATTAAATTTTAAAAAAACTGTTAAAAAGTTATCTATTTCTCAAATGTTCACGTCTCATATGGGTTTCTGTAGAAGCAATGTGGTATATAGACACAGCATGGCTTAGAGGAAGGAAATGACTATAACCCGCAGCCTTGTCTTTTTTCCACCACTTGCCATCAGTGGGACACTGGGCAAATCACTTCATCCCTCTAAAGTGCTAAACAACATAAGAAATGATTATGCCTCTGCTGTCTATTGATTTGAGGCCTTTCTTGCTTTCCTGACCACTCTCTGTGAAATAGGGATCATTCTTTTCAGTTTTTCTAAAATTTGTTTACATCTTAAGGGGTCTAGCGCTTTTTTTTTTTTTAATTTTATTTTTTATAAACATATATTTTTATCCCCAGGGGTACAGGTCTGTGAATCGCCAGGTTTACACACTTCACAGCACTCACCATAGCACATACCCTCCCCAATGTCCATAACCCCACCCCCCCAACCCCCCTCCCCCCGTTAACCCTCAGTTTGTTTTGTGAGATTAAGAGTCACTTATGGTTTGTCTCCCTCCCAATCCCATCTTGTTTCATTTACTCTTCTCCTACCCCTTAACCCACCATGTTGCATCTCCTCTCCCTCATATCGGGGAGATCATAGGATAGTTGTCTTTCTCCGATTGACTGATTTCGCTAAGCATGATACCCTCTAGTTCCATCCACGTCGTCGCAAATGGCAAGATTTCATTTCTTTTGATGGCTGCATAGTATTCCATTGTGTATATATACCACTTCTTCTTTATCCATTCGTCTGTTGATGGACATCTAGGTTCTTTCCATAGTTTGGCTATTGTAGACATTGCTGCTATAAACATTCAGGTGCACGTGCCCCTTCGGATCACTACGTTTGTATCTTTAGGGTAAATACCCAGCAGTGCAATTGCTGGGTCATAGGGTAGTTCTATTTCAACATTTTGAGGAACCTCCATGCTGTTTTCCAGAGTGGTTGCACCAGCTTGCATTCCCACCAACAGTGTAGGAGGGTTCCCCTTTCTCCACATCCTCGCCAGCATCTGTCATTTCCTGACTTGTTAATTTTAGCCATTCTGACTGGTGTGAGGTGGTATCTCATTGTGGTTTTGATTTGTATTTCCCTGATGCCGAGTGATGTGGAGCACTTTTTCATGTGTCTGTTGGCCATCTGGATGTCTTCTTTGCAGAAATGTCTGTTCATGTCTTCTGCCCATTTCTTGATTGGATTATTTGTTCTTTGGGTGTTGAGTTTGCTAAGTTCTTTATAGATTTTGGACACTAGCCCTTTATCCGATATGTCATTTGCAAATATCTTCTCCCATTCTGTCAGTTGTCTTTTGGTTTTGTTAACTGTTCCCTTTGCTGTGCAAAAGTTTTTGATCTTGATGAAATCCCAATAGTTCATTTTTGCCCTTGCTTCCCTTGCCTTTGGCGATGTTCCTAGGAAGATGTTGCTGCGGCTGAGGTCGAAGAGGTTGCTGCCTGTGTTCTCCTCAAGGATTTTGATGGATTCCTTTCTCACATTGAGATCCTTCATCCATTTTGAGTCTATTTTTGTGTGTGGTGTAAGGAAATGATCCAATTTCATTTTTCTGCATGTGGCTGTCCAATTTTCCCAACACCATTTGTTGAAGAGGCTGTCTTTTTTCCATTGGATATTCTTTCCTGCTTTGTCGAAGATTAGTTGACCATAGAGTTGAGGGTCTATTTCTGGGCTCTCTATTCTGTTCCATTGATCTATGTGTCTGTTTTTGTGCCAGTACCATGCTGTCTTGATGATGACAGCTTTGTAATAGAGCTTGAAGTCCGGAATTATGATGCCACCAACTTTGGCTTTCTTTTTCAATATTGCTTTGGCTATTCGAGGTCTTTTCTGGTTCCATATAAATTTTAGGATGATTTGTTCCATTTCTTTGAAAAAAATGGATGGTACTTTGATAGGAGTTGCATTAAACGTGTGGATTGCTTTAGGTAGCATAGACATTTTCACAATATTTATTCTTCCAATCCAGGAGCATGGAACATTTTTCCATTTCTTTGTGTCTTCCTCAATTTCTTTCATGAGTACTTTATAGTTTTCTGTGTATAGATTCTTAGTCTCTTTGGTTAGATTTATTCCTAGGTATCTTATAGTTTTGGGTGCAATTGTAAATGGGATGGACTCCTTAATTTCTCTTTCTTCTATCTTGTTGTTGGTGTAGAGAAATGCAACTGATTTCTGTGCATTGATTTTATATCCTGACACTTGACTGAATTCCTGTACAAGTTCTAGCAGTTTTGGAGTGGAGTCTTTTGGGTTTTCCACATATAGGATCATATCATCTGCGAAGAGTGATAGTTTGACTTCTTCTTTGCCAATTTGGATGCCTTTAATTTCCTTTTGTTGTCTGATTGCTGAGGCTAGGACTTCTAGTACTATGTTGAATAGCAGTGGTGATAACGGACATCCCTGCCGTGTTCCTGACCTTAGCAGAAAAGCTTTCAGTTTTTCTCCATTGAGAATGATATTTGCGGTGGGTTTTTCATAGATGGCTTTGATAATATTGAGGTATGTGCCCTCTATCCCTACACTTTGAAGAGTTTTGATCAGGAAGGGATGCTGTACTTTGTCAAATGCTTTTTCAGCATCTATGGAGAGTATCATATGGTTCTTGTTCTTTCTTTTATTAATGTGTTGTATCACATTGATTGATTTGCGGATGTTGAACCAACCTTGCAGCCCTGGAATAAATCCCACTTGGTCGTGGTGAATAATCCTTTTAATGTACTGTTGAATCCTATTGGCTAGTATTTTGGCGAGAATTTTTGCATCTGTGTTCATCAAGGATATTGGTCTGTAGTTCTCTTTTTTGATGGGATCCTTGTCTGGTTTTGGGATCAAGGTGATGCTGGCCTCATAAAATGAGTTTGGAAGTTTTCCTTCCATTTCTATTTTTTGGAACAGTTTCAGGAGAATAGGAATTAGTTCTTCTTTAAATGTTTGGTAGAATTCCCCCGGGAAGCCGTCTGGCCCTGGGCTTTTGTTTGTTTGGAGATTTTTGATGACTGTTTCAATCTCCTTACTGGTTATGGGTCTGTTCAGGCTTTCTATTTCTTCCTGGTTTAGTTGTGGTAGTTTATATGTCTCTAGGTATGCATCCATTTCTTCCAGATTGTCAAATTTGTTGGCGTAGAGTTGCTCATAGTATGTTCTTATAATTGTCTGTATTTCTTTGGTGTTAGTTGTGATCTCTCCTCTTTCATTCATGATTTTATTTATTTGGGTCCTTTCTCTTTTCTTTTTGATAAGTCTGGCCAGGGGTTTATCGATCTTATTAATTCTTTCAAAGAACCAGCTCCTAGTTTCGTTGATTTGTTCTATTGTTTTTTTGGTTTCTATTTCATTGATTTCTGCTCTGATCTTTATGATTTCTCTTCTCCTACTGGGTTTAGGGTTTCTTTCTTGTTCTTTCTCTAGCTCTTTTAGGTGTAGGGTTAGGTTGTGTACCTGAGACCTTTCTTGTTTCTTGAGAAAGGCTTGTACCACTATATATTTTCCTCTCAGGACTGCCTTTGTTGTGTGCCACAGATTTTGAACCGTTGTGTTTTCATTATCATTTGTTTCCATGAATTTTTTCAACTCTTCTCTAATTTCCTGGTTGACCCATTCATTCTTTAGAAGGATGCTGTTTAGTCTCCATGTATTTGGGTTCTTTCCAAATTTCCTCTTGTGATTGAGTTCTAGCTTCAGAGCATTGTGGTCTGAAAATATGCAGGGAATGATTCCAATCTTTTGATAACGGTTGAGACCTGATTTAGGACTGAGAATATGATCTATTATGGAGAATGTTCCATGTGCACTAGAGAAGAATGTGTATTCTGTTGCTTTGGGATGAAATGTTCTGAAAATATCTGTGATGTCCATCTGGTCCAGTGTGTCATTTAAGGCCTTGATTTCCTTGTTGATCTTTTGCTTGGATGATCTGTCCATTTCAGTGAGGGGAGTGTTAAAGTCCCCTACGATTATTGTATTATTGTCAATGTGTTTCTTTGATTTTGTTATTAATTGGTTTATATAGTTGGCTGCTCCCATGTTAGGGGCATAGATCTTTAAAATTGTTAGATTTTCTTGTTGGACAGTTCCTTTGAGTATGATATAGTGTCCTTCCTCATCTCTTATTATAGTCTTTGGCTTAAAATCTAATTGGTCTGATATAAGGATTGCCACTCCTGCTTTTTTCTGATGTCCATTAGCATGGTAAATTCTTTTCCACCCCCTCACTTTAAATCTGGAGGTGTCTTCAGGTTTGAGATGAGTTTCTTGTAGGCAACATATAGATGGGTTTTGTTTTTTTATCCATTCTGATACCCTGTGTCTTTTGATTGGGGCATTTAGCCCATTAACATTCAGGGTAAGTATTGAGAGATATGAATTTAGTGCCATTGTATTGCCTGTAAGGTGACTGTTACTGTATATTGTCTCTGTTTCTTTCTGATCTACTACTTTTAGGGTCTCTCTTTGCTTAGAGGACCCCTTTCAATATTTCCTGTAGAGCTGGTTTGGTATTTGCAAATTCTTTCAGTTTTTGTTTGTCCTGGAAGCTTTTAATCTCTCCTTCTATTTTCAATGATAGCCTAGCTGGATATAGTATTCTTGGCTGCATGTTTTTCTCGTTTAGTACTCTGAATATATCGTGCCAGCTCTTTCTGGCCTGCCAGGTCTCTGTGGATAAGTCTGCTGCCAATCTAATATTTTTACCATTGTATGTTACAGACTTCTTTTCCCGGGCTGCTTTCAGGATCTTCTCTTTGTCACTAAGACTTGTAACTTTTACTATTAGGTGACGGGGTGTGGACCTATTCTTATTGATTTTGAGGGGGGTTCTCTGAACCTCCTGGATTTTGATGCTTGTTCCCTTTGCCATATTGGGGAAATTCTCTCCAATAATTCTCTCCAATATACCTTCTGCTCCCCTCTCTGTTTCCTCTTCTTCTGGAATCCCAATTATTCTAATGTTGTTTCATCTTATGGTGTCACTAATCTCTCGAATTCTCCCCTCGTGGTCCAGTAGCTGTTTGTCCCTCTTTTGCTCAGCTTCTTTATTCTCTGTCATTTGGTCTTCTATATCGCTAATTCTTTCTTCTGCCTCATTTATCCTAGCAGTGAGAGCCTCCATTTTTGATTGCACCTCATTAATAGCTTTTTTGATTTCAACTTGGTTAGATTTTAGTTCTTTTATTTCTCCAGAAAGGGCTTTTATCTCTCCGGAGAGGGTTTCTCTAATATCTTCCATGCCTTTTTCGAGCCCGGCTAGAACCTTGAGAATCGTCATTCTGAACTCTAGATCTGACATATTACCAATGTCTGTATTGATTAGGTCCCTAGCCTTTGGTACTGCCTCTTGTTCTTTTTTTTGTGGTGAATTTTTCTGCCTTGTCATTTTGTCCAGATAAGAGTATATGAAGGAGCAAGTGAAATACTAAAAGGGTGGCAACAACCCCAGGAAAATATGCTTTAGCCAAATCAGAAGAGATCCCAAATCGTGAGGGGGGAGAAAGGGGATAAAAAGAGGTTCAGAAAGAAGAAAAAAAAAA
>NW_019154125.1:8079586-8113170 GCF_002288905.1 Enhydra lutris kenyoni | reverse complement strand
AATTAAAAAAAGAAAACCAATAAAGAAAAAATATAAAAAGGAAAAAATATATATATATATATTAGATAAACTAGTTAAAAAACGTTAAAAAAGGAAAGGGTAAAAGTTAAAAAAACTTAGCAGAAGAAGAAAAATAAATTGAAAAAGAAAAAAAATTAAATTATCTGCAAGGCTAAAGAATCATGGGGAGAAAGCCATGAGTTCCGTGCTTTGCTTTCTCCTCCTTTGGAATTCCGCTGCTCTCCTTGGTATTGAAACTGCACTCCTTGGTAGGTGAACTTGGTCCTGGCTGGGCTTCTTGTTGATCTTCTGGGGGAGGGGCCTGTTGTAGTGATTCTCAAGTGTCTTTGCCCCGGGCGGAGTTGCACCGCCCTTACCAGGGGCCGGGCTGAGTAATCCGCTCGGGTTTGCTTTCGGGAGCTTTTCTTCCCTGAGCGCTTTCCATAGAGTTCCAGAGGGCGGGAATGAAGATGGCGGCCTCCCGGTCTCCGGCCTGGAGGAGCCGAGAGCCCGGGGCCCCACTCCTCAGTGCACCCTCAGAGAACAGCGCCGATTTACTCCCGTCACCCTGCCTCCAGCCGCGCTCTGAGCTGACCGAGCCTGCGACCGGTTCAAGGTAACCCCGAGCTTAGAGCTTACTCCTCGGCTCTGTCTCTGTAGCCGGCTTCCCCGTTCTAATACCTGTAAGCTCTGCGACACTCAGACACCCCCGATCCTTCTGTGACCCTGCGGGACCTGAGGCCACGCTGACCCTGCGTGGGCTTCACCCCGGTTAAGCCTCTGGAGCGATGTCCCTCAGTGGAACAGACTTTTAAAAGTCCCGATTTTGTGCTCCGTTGCTCCGCCGCTTGCCGGGAGCCGGCCCCTCCCCCCGCGGTCTATCTTCCCGTCGCTTTGGATTCACTTCTCCGCCAGTCCTACCTTTCAGAAAGTGGTTGATTTTCTGTTTCTAGAGTTGCTGTTCTTCTTCTCTTCGATCTCCCGTTGGATTTGTAGGTGTTTGCAATCTTTAGATAAGCTATCTAGCTGATCTCCCGCTAGCTGAAGTAGTCTCAGCCTGCTACTTCTCCGCCATCTTGACTCCTCCCTCCGGTCTAGCGCTTTTTAAATAAGTAGAATTCGATGAAAAATAAAGCTATTCTGTTGATAACTGTCATGATCTTAGAGTCATCTCCAAAGCTCTTTTCGACATTCGACCATAATAATAACATGCTGACTTAGAAGCCTACTGATTTCTCCCGAAATAGGAAATCAATGTAGATCAGTCCTCCTGAAGATTCTTCCACCTTTGGAATGTTTTGATGATTTCTTGAGGATTGTGATCAAAATGGCAAGAGAGAAACCAAATATAGAGACAACATGTTAGTCATTTATATCCTTAATTAAGAATTATTTGAGGGGTGCCTGGGTGGCTCAGTGGGTTAAGGCTCTGCCTTCGGCACAGGTCATAATCTCAGGGTCCTGGGATGGAGCCCCACATCGAGCTCTCTGCTCAGCAGGGAACCTGCTCCCCCCCCCCGCTCTCTGCCTATTTGTGATCTCTGTCTGTCAAATAAAGAAAAAAAATCTTTTTTTAAAAAAAGAATTAGTTGAATTTTCCTTTGAATGAGTTATCTTAGAACTGTCTAGGCATATCCAAGCTCGTAGATGGACGTAACCTATTATATGCAGAAAGCAGGCTTTCTGTGAGGGCAACGCTGCTTCTAGTCCAGCATTTTATAACCCAGTTTCACTTCTGGCCAAACAAATCATGGCCCACCCAGACTCAAGGGGAGGGGAACTGACTCCACCTCTCAAAGAGAAGAGTATCATCTTTAGTCGGCCACAAGTTCATTTTCCAGAAACATCACTCTCCAACCTTTTTACCTCAAATGACATTTCAGAAAGCCATAATGGATTGGAAAAGTAACATAGGCAGGATTTGATCTAAGATACAGAGAAATTGTATCTTTGTTTTGGAGGTAAGCATACCCTAATGTAATATAATGTGGAATAACATAGCACAATGTGAATGCCCTATTTTAAGGATCCACTTTCCTTGTTAATGTGGCTTCAGAAAATTCCCACTCCAGGTTAGGATAAGTTATTTCATCAATATTGTGGGTAGTTGGATAGGGAGAAGAAATAAAAATTCTTCCAAAAAGAACTAATGTTTATGTTTGTATCCAATAGTCACACTGAATGTGAAAAATCATGTCTCAGAGTCTGGTTAGTTGTGTTTTATTTATTTAATAAGCAACTAAGGTGACTTCTTATTTTCAGTCTAGAGTAGCATCTGAGGACATTGCCTTGATGTTCAAGCCTTTGCAGATAAAATCAGCAGGCTACAAAACAACAACAACCAGTGCAGAACTGCTCCATCTTTTCAGAGCTACAGGTTACACAAACTTGATTTGTCACCTTTGGAATCTAGCCATTGACAGAGGTAATTGTTCTGTGACCAGGCCCCGCAAATGGGAGCTGCCCAGCAGGTGTACCACGAATAGGTGACTAGAGTGCAGAGACAGACAGGACTGGGAAAGCTGGCTGAGTGCTGGAATAGTTAGAGCCCTCAGCCCAACTTCCCAACCAATGACCTCCAGCTTCAAGCAGGCCCTTCCAGTTACCCCCATGTGTCTAAAATAGAATAATTTTTCTATGTGTACCAAGTTAAGGGAAAAAATTAAAAATGACCAGCCTAGCTAATAGCTATCATCACATTTTTAAGCATCCAGGTTAGAAGGTCATCTAGTCTAATATCTAGACTAATCTATCAAAAAATGTATTCGTTTTCTAACAACAGCAAGGTTCTAGAACATTGTCTCACCAGTTGACTTTATTTTTTTGTAATTTTGGTAAAATACACAATAAAATTTACCATCTTAACCATTTTTAAGTGCACAGTAGTGTTAAGTACATTTATATTGTTGGGCAACCAATTTCCAGAACTCTTTTCATGTCACAAAACTAAAATTCTGTATCCCTTAGACAACAACTCCCTATGGCCCCCTCCCCCAGTCCCTAGCAACCACAATTCTCTTTTCTGCCACTATTTGAATTTGACTTCTCGAAGTACCTCATGTGAGTGGGATTGTACCGTATCTGTTTCTCGTGACTGGCTCATTTCACTTAGCATAATGTCCTCAAGAGTCATATGTGTTGTAGCATGTGTCAGAATTTCCTTCCTTTTAAAAATTGAGTGGTATTCCATCATATGTGTCTACCACATTTGTTTAACCTACCTATGTTTTATGCATGTTTTTATTATTGATACAAATTTACCTGACCTTCTGGAGCAAGATCAGGGTATCTAGAGCCATTGCATTATGACTTACTGTCATTTCTTATCGCTCTTAAGTAAATACATCTGCTCAAAAGTCAGCCACAGTATTGGGGGTTTTTCTGAGAGGGTCCTTTTTTGTTTGTTTTTGCTCTTGCCTTGGTAATGTTAATGGGTGTTATCTAATAAAAATGGGACAAAAATTATTAGAACTCTAGTCCAGGCCAAAGAACTTGAGTGTCTATGACATTGGTTGGAATACCTCACTGGTTGGATTCATTCTAGGATTATATCAGTGAAGACTCTTGGTTGCCAAGGCCTCAGGGCGTCTCAGAGAATCTAAAGAAAATCTAAGGAGTAGAAAGGGAAGCACGTATCTGAGCTGCAAGAGCAGCTGGACCAGGAATTCAAATGGCATCAAGGCCTCTCTTGAATATCTACTTTTCTCTTGTCTGCCAGCCTCATCCTTCTCTCTTTCTGTATCCTGGCCTTCTCCACATGGCAGGAAGTAAAGTCACTTCAGGACATAACTGAACAGCCTTCAGCTCCTCACTGACTTTAGCAGCCTTCGAGGAACTCAGACTCCCCAGAGCCCACTTCAGATATAACCACGCGGACAATGAACACCCTGTCATGAGGGGATCCCAGGGCCTGGAGAACACGGACAAGGGATTCTCCACCGAGAACCTGATCAAGGCCTTCTTGAGGGGCTGCATACACACCACCAGATACACAATCCTTACAGCCCCTGCCCTGAGAGACTCCATCTTTGTAGAGAAGCAATGGCTGCTTGGTGTCCTCTTTTTCTGAGTGGGAGTTTTTATTGCAGTTACCAAGCCTTAATTTGCCATGTTCTCAGCCAGAACATAACACAAGCGGAGCCACTGTGTGGTGTCATCTTTTCATGGTATCTCTGATGATACAGCTCTATGTGTCTGATTCCTCTGTCCCAATGACCATCCCCTGTCCTGCTTCCCTCCTTCTGCTCACAGAGGGCTGGGACAGCAGGAAAAGGGGTGCTCCACTTGTCTCCCCTTACCTGCTTTGTCAAACTCAGCTGGCATGCCTCTGATCTTTCTTTCCTCAGAAAGCGTTCCTTTGCCATCTAATCAAGGGCTAGTGAGCTGAGACGTAGCTTGTGGCTTCCCAACATCCTTAGCATGTGAGTGCTGGTCTGTTGTGATCTGGCCCTGCTGGAACATCCAAAATTAATCATCCATCCTCAGCTCACTCCCATCCCACAACCAGCTGTTCCTAAACTTCATCTGCCTTTCCCTTCTCGCCAACAGTAGCAGGTGTTTGGGGCTTTGCGCTGAGGCTTTCAGGGCACAGATCATTCCTGGCCATGAGTCACTTAATTTCTCTCAATCTTAGTGTCCTCATCCAGAACAACAAAAAAAAAAAGATAGTAACAGTATAAACCTCATACAGCAATCGAGAGAGACAGGTGAGGCAATCTGTGAGAGCCCTCAGTGCAGTGTCTGTCTAACCCATAGTAAGCAGGCAATCCATTTACCATTAGTAGTAGTCCCAGTTCAAAATACTGGGTGGAATTAGACACTGGAGAGTTCAATCTGATGTAATAAATCAAGAGATGTGATCTATGAAAATCTTAATAGAATTCCTGTCACTTCCTGTCACTAAATTTCATTAATTGTAATTACTTCTAGGTGATTCCATTCTCCTGGATATTCTCATGGGTTGGGGGGTTGGAGTAAAGGGTTGGAACCTCTTTGGAATCCTCATTCCTGCTATGACTTGAAAAAGATGTATTCTAGGAGATGTGCCTCTGTGTCTTATGTGATGATCCTTATTAAGAAGTTGGAGGTTGACCTCTGATTTCTCTTGTTCCTACACTTTCCAGCCTCACAGGTCAATCACAAGACTGTTTTCTTTGCTGGCAATTGCATGGTTTTCAGGGCTGGTGGGTGGCATACCTGTACCCTAAAATCAATAATGACTTGCAAAGATATGTTTACTTTGACTTTAGTTCTATTGGAATTCTGTAACCTTGGGCAGTTCTCAAATATATTTTTTCTGAAGGGCAAAGTCAAGAGGTTCCCCATCCCCTATCCTCTTCTTAGGAGTAGAGATAGAGGACCATCAGAAACAGGACAAAGCTGCTGCTCTGTGGGTTCTGAGAATTTCAACTTGTGGGACTTTTGTGGTGAGATTTTAGGTTCCTCCCGTCAACATCTCACTCTCCATCCACGGTCCTCTACCATGAGAGTGGCACGCTGGCCATGCTCTCTCTGGGCAGCCATTTATAGTTCTGCCATTTTGGTTTTCTTTCACTACTACCCCTCTGTGGATCACACACATGACAAAGATATTACCTACTATGTAAACCCGTACAGGAAGTTCTCATTCTTATCCCCCATAATATTCTGAAACCTGGAGCATTAAGCGGTCTCTTGTAATAATAATCACGATTTCTGTAAGGCTCATTTAGGGCTGCTGTGCAGTGCTTTAAGTACTCACTGACGACTCGTGGCACCTCTATGAGGTGGCTGCTTTGTTATCTCCTTTTCAAAGGTAAGGAAATTGAGCCACAAAGAGATCGAGATCATGAGGCTAGTTAAGTGGAAAAGCTGAGAAGCAAATGCAGGTATCCTGGTTCCAGAATCAGACTGCTAGCCCCTGTTTTAGCCCCTAAAATGGCCCCAGTGATCCCTGCCTTCTGACCTTCAGGCCCCTATGTGGGAGCTGAAGATTTTGACTTGCCTCTAATAAATAGAACAACAGAAGTGACGAGATATTACTTCTGAGGTTAGGATATAAAACAATGGCAGGTTCCATTTGGGGCACTTCTTCTCGCTCTCTTGGGTGACTCATGCAGGGAAAGCCAGACTCCATGGCATGCAAGAGCCCTGTAGAGAAGCCCACAGGAATAAACTGAATACAAATTTCTAAATCTGCCAACAGCTATGGGAGTGAGCCTGGCAGCAGATTCCTCAGCCCCAGTCTGACCTTGAGATGACTGCAACCTTGGGGAAGACCTTGAGCCACAGGTACCCCACTAAGAGGTCTGGACTCCTGGCTGGTAGAAACCGTGAGTTAATATTTGTTATCGTAAGCTACTAAGTTTGGGGGTTAATTTGCTATATTGCAACAATACAACCGCTATACTATACTGGGGGTTTTTTTGTTTTGTTTTGTTTATTTTAAATAATACAAGATATTGGGGCGCCTGGGTGGCTCAGTGGGTTAAAGCCTCTGCCTTCGGCTCAGGTCATGATCCCAGGTCCTGGGATCGAGCCCCACATCGGGCTCTCTGCTCAGCAGGGAGCCTGCCTCCCCCCTCTCTCTCTGCCTGCCTCTCTGCCTACTTGTGATCTCTGTCTGTCAAATAAATAAATAAAATCTTTAAAAAAAAAATACAAGATATTACAATGAAAATTTGTATTTCTTTCTTTTGTAATTTTTATTTTTTTATTGTATTATGTTAGTTACCATACAGTACATCATTAGGTTTTGATGTAGTGTTCCATGATTCATTTTTTGTGCGTAACACCCAGTACTCCATGCAACATGTGTCCTCCTTAATACACAAAGAGAATTTGCCTTTCTTAATAAAGCCTGTAGTTAGCGGCAGCACTTAGCTATTTGTGGCGCTTGTATTGATGGCTTATTCCAAGCAAGTCTTTTTGTTCCTATTTAAGCAGAATTACTTCTGTAACAACTTCATGATTGATTTTTTTAAATGTATCAAAGACTCTGAAATTCTAAATTTCTTCACTGCTTCCTGATATTGAATTCCTCTCTCAAAGAAACCCATTTGTCATGCCTAACTCACTGGGATTATGTGGACAACTTTTGGTTACTGAGGAGTGATCACTCTGTATGGTATAGGCTCCATGAGATTGTGTAGTAGGAAGAATCACCCGTAGGGCGACCCAGTCTGCCTTTCCCATCTGGTGTTTTCAGTGTCTTTTTTTTTTTTTTTCCACTTTCTTTTCTCTTTTTCGTGTGTGTGTGTGTGTGTGTGTGTGTGTGTGTGTGTGTGTGTGAATCTGTGTGTGTGTCTGTGTACAGGATATCTATTTATAATTTTCTCATCTGGTACAATAAACATATTCTGACCTGAAACTTTCCCCTAGATTCCTACAAAATGATCAAATGATTTTCATTCAGGTTCACTAAATTTTTTTTTATTTATCAGGTTAGCTTAGAAATGGTGAGGGACTATGATGGTCTTGTCCATCTGATTTGTACATATTGTAAATGAATTTGAGCTAAGAAACTCTTTAGCATATTTATCAATAGAAGCCAAGGATGTATATGAACCATGAGTTATCAGCCTCTGTTCCTTCAGTCTTTGCCCCATAATCACAAGAGAATCCCCTCCTTTGAGGATTTACCATCACAATTTTGTTGGATATCTAGGAGGGCCCCTCCACCATCCAGAACATTTAGTAATCGTGGTTATGCCAACTGATACTCTTGTGCAAGAGCAAGGCACTTACCTAGTGGGTGGACACCTGAACATCAGCCCAACATCAATATGTTAATGCTTTGCAGCAGGCATATTTTATAGAGGAATCCTACGTGGCAGTGGTATTTATAAGTTGATGTGGTCTTAGAAACATCTTTGAGTACCAAGGGGCCAGTTAACCTGTTTGGTTTTGTTGTTCTTTTGTTTTTCCTCAAAGTCCTTTGGCTTGGATCATGTTTAGTTTGCCATCGAGCCTGGAGATTGTTCATTCTATGAAAATACCTTTTCCTTGCTCTTTTTAAATAGAAGATGCAAAAGTTTACTTAAATTGTATGTGTGTGCACATGCATGTTAACCATGCCTTGTTGGGGCAGGGCTTCAGTTTTTTACATTCTTACCCATCAGCCTTGCCACTGCCCTCAAATGACTTTAGATTCAAAAGCTGATTTACCAAGGGTTGCCTGAGTGGCTCAGTCAGTTAGGTGTTAGACTCTTGATCTTAGCTCAGATCTTGATCTCAGGGTCATAAGTTCATGCTCAGTGTGGAGCCTACTTACAAAAAAAAAAAAAAAAAAAAGGCTGATGTACCAAAGATGGAGCGACGGTTACATCATTTCACCAAGAGTAACCAAGGTGAATACTTCGCAAGCAACTGTTGAACCTACATCTCCTGCCAAAATTTCAAACACCATGAGACAGCATTGGAAGACGTCCAGTGAAAGTTGTTAGTTTGGAGCACTGAGGGCCTAGGGTTGCTTTACAGGATTTATATGGCACATGAGGGTTGATAAGGGCAAACAGTTTTTTGATGAATAAAGCAAAAAGCTTGTTTTGTAAGTGAACAGTCAAATAGAAGAGGCAACTTTCGTGTCCCTGAAACAGGGCCGGCCTCCAAAGGACATTTGTCTCCAGGCCCGACTGCAGGGCCTTAGGAAGACAGCCTCATCCATCTGCCACTTGAAATCCTCTGATATAGGATGAGGTCCGTTCGCTTGGAAATTAGAAGTTACATTTTAAATACTTGCTCCTCCCCTCAAAAAATGCATCATGTTATTTTAAATCCAGTCTTTGGTATATGCAGTGTTGGAATTTGATCTGTCTGGACTTCTGAAACAATTGAGCTCAACTCTGAACTCTTCGAAGGCAGGATTGGGTCTTTCGTCTCTGTAAATCACCATTCCCGGCACCATGTCCAGGCAGGCTGAACTCTCAGCAACTCTTGACTCGTTCGTGAGTCAAAGATGGACATAGGAAAATGAGGAGGGGACCACCAAAGATAAGCTTCACTTCATAATTTCACCTTGCCTTGTTCTCATGTGTCAGGCTAACATCATGTTGGATTAGTCCAGCAGTTCAACAGGGGTCCATCTTATTGCAGGAATGCTATAGGCTCTCGGTAGTTATGATATTTGCTATAATTAGCTGCTAAAAGACCCACGGTCCGTATGTAAATACGAGGTACCAGATGAGACAAAGATTTGTTCTGTGACCCTACTAATCCCACAAATACCGGCTTACCCATTGGGTGATGGGAGTGGGGAGAGGCCTCCTTATGTGAAGATATTTATGCCGTCTTTCTTACTCTTGGGGCACTGAACAAATGGGTAAGTGGATCACAAAGCAGAAAGGGTCAGGATCAGATCACATCAAGCTGTCACCTATGTTCTAAGAGGAGAGCTAAGCGCTGAATGGGAGAAAGGGCTGAGAAAGAGTTGTTGCTGGTGCTTCTTAGCCTCTTTACTCGTCTCAGGGTTGCACACCTCTTTCCCTAGAAAGCAATTGACTGAACACCAGCCATTACTGGAATGTGCTGCTTGGGGGTCTCATTCCTGTTCCCTTCACAAAGAGCTGATCAAAGGATTAGAGGAATTTTGGTAAATACAATTCTCTTCACTTTTTTGCATTTCAGTGTTTTCCATTGGCCCTCATGGGTTGCCTACCAAGGCACCTGCCCAGCTGACCATCCCTTCCCTTGACTTTGATTCTGAGGGGAGCTAGAGTGGAGCACAGAGCTACCCTCAGCTGAGAACTGAGAAGCAAAGCCTCAGAATAGAACTTTGTGAAGTTGCTGTAAACTTTTGGGAAACAAGGTATGTGGGGGACTATTTGGAATGAGTTAGCACATGGGGCCGGTTGGAATTTAAGATAAGTCTTTATGAAAGCAAGTGTCAAGGGAGGTTGGAAAGGAAGTAAACAAAGAGGGAAACATACAACAGTGAGGCACTTTCAGTATTAGAAAAGGCTGGGATATGCCCATGTTTTGGTGGCATATATACAATAATGTACATTTATTTCTCACTGATGCAACATCCAAGGCAAGTCAGGCAGCCCTTGTCCATCACATACTGGCCTCCAATGTGTAATCTGCAGTCACCATGGCGAGGGAAAAGAGAAGTGGCCAATCCTGAAGAAGTTTCCTTAAAGCCAGCCTGGGAATGACTGACAGCACTGGTGACCTCATCCTGTTAACCTTCTGCTAACCCAGTCACCTGGCCCCAACCTCACCACAACAGAAGCCAGACCAGGTAATATCCCATGTGTCTAGAAAGAGAACGATGAGATGGAATTTTAAGACCTATAGCATTGTCTCTGCAACAATCTACCCTCTGAGCACCTCTAACAATTCTTTTGTTCTTCTCATTCATAGAACACATGACCCCTTCCCAAGGGAGGCTCCCTAGAGGACTGTAAATCCACTTCCAGCTGAAAGTCTGGGGTCTCTGACATGGACTCCATCACATTGGAGATACCTCCTTTTGATCTAAACATCTGTGAACTAAAAGGACACACCCTGGACTGATGAACCAGGGTGAAGTAGGCGTAGAGGAAGTGCAAGAAAACACTCCTCTATTTAGAATAGGAAAAAGTGGGAGACATACAGGAAAGAGTTACAACCATTCTGAAATTCCCATGCGGGACACCAGGAAGACCTTCTAGTGTTAATGTGGAAACTCCTTAATTAGTGTTGGATCGCACTGAGAGGGAATCCCATGGCCATTGTTATCTGAGCGCCATGCCTGAAATGGGTACTGGGAAGTATGCCCTCCCTGGGGGCTGCATGGCTATCTCATACCACTTCTGGTTCACGGGGTTCAAAATGGGAGAAAAGTCTTTACAGAGCCTGTACGTGATGGCATTGGTATTTTGGGCCACTAAGGAAAAAGTAAAATTCATGGGAATGAGAATTGAGGTGTCTTAGTCATTGCCCTCCCCACCCCACCCCACCCCCACACACATTTGTACAGAAGGCCAGGTCAGGGTGATTCAGGAACCCTGTCCCCCACTCCATGTCCCCATGCCAAAGCTCCCAGCCATCCTTCCCAACCACTGCTCTGTATGCCCTGCCTTGTTCATTGGTCACATCGGCCACATACAACTCTTTTTAACTTATTTCTTGCTTTCTTTCACTTTCCATTCTGGTATGAACTCAATTATGTCCCCCACCCCAAAATTTGTATCTTGAGGCCCTTACTCCCAGTTCCTTAGAATGTGACTATTTGGAGATGGGAGTTTAAGGAGATAATTAGGGTTAAAAGAGGTCATATGGGTGGAGCCCTAATCCAACATGACTCATTTCTTAGAAAAAGAGGAAGAGACACCAGCAATGTGTGTTAACAGAAGAAAGACTATGGGAGGACAAAGGGTAATGATGGCCATCTGCAAGCCAGGGAGAGAGGCATGAGGGAAACCAAACCTGCCAACACCTTGATCTACGACTGCCAACCTCCCAGTGTGTGGTATTTTGTATGGCAACCTTCAAGAACAAATACACTGACCCGTCACATTTTCTCAAATCTCTCTTTCCATTCCATGATTCTTCTCCCACCGCATCCTTACCACTAGTGACACAGCTGAGCAGAAGTAAATTAAATGGATAAGCTTTGAAGTAAAATCAGAAATAAATTTCTGTTTCTTGTTTTCCTCAGCGATAAAGTAAGTCAGCATCCATAACTTGGAGGCTGTGATTCTAAACGATCTCCTGGAAAAGCGCCTCCTTTGAAAGTATCCAGATGACCTCTTCAGATTCTTCATATTCCATCTCCCATCCTCTGCTAAGACATCTGTTTGCAATTTAAAATATTCACATTTCAACAACATTTCCCCCTCTCTTTCCTTTTGCATTGCAAAATTATTCAAAACAGAATGACCCATGTGTTATTATGGATGAAATTAGCTTTTGTTTGTTTCTCTGAGAATTTAAATCCCATTTATAACATAGCTTTTTTCAATAAAATATGTTCAGAGTCCCGAATATTCTATTCACAGTGCATCTTTGGAACATATTATTTATGAATTGGGACTATCTAAATTGAATTGAATTGAACCCTGTTTGATTGAAAGAAGTCCTATGTTTCAATGCTATTTCTTTGGCAACAAGCTTTAATTATTTATGAGACAAGCAGCCTGACCTAATTGTAATTGAGCAGAAATCTTAAGAGGTGGTGGGCATTACAACTGCATCCTCCAGAACTAGAAAACTATGAAATGAATGGGTTAATTCATTGTGCCACAAGCAAAGGGCTGATTATTATTTTTCAAGATTTGATTTATTTATTTGAGAAATAGTGACAGCGAGAGTGATCACAGAGGGAGAGGGAGAAGCAGGCTCCCTGCCGAGTGGAGAGCCCAATGTGGGGCTGGATCCCAGGACTCTGGGATCCTCACCTGAACCGAAGGCAGACCCTTAACCCACTGAGACACCCTTCAAAGGCCTGATTATAACCAAAAATCGGCCTAGACCCTCAGCAGGGTGAGAATTTCTGAAACTTCAACACATAACAAAATAGAGTATAAATAGAAGGTAAACAAGACATTAATGCACACTAAAAAGCAGCAGCCTGTGCTCCATTTCCTATCTCTGCCACTGCTGACCAGGCCACCTCTCTGTCTCTGAGACCCAGGCGCAGACCGCTCAGCTGTGCACGGGGATGAGATCCTCTCCACCTCCGCTTTATCTTAGCAAATAGTGAACCCGCCTTATCACGCAATCTGGGCCTGAGCACAGGCCAGATTTGTTGTCAATTCTGTGTGTAACTCTTTCCCAATATTTTAATAGAGTGAGAAATCAATAGAGAAAAGCAAAAAGGTCTGCTTAGCAAAGCAGCCAAACAAAGCATTTAGCTTGTGGAGTCTGGACTAAGAAAAACAGGGACACCACCCCCACCCCACAAGCAAAGCACCTCCATCCACATTTACCTCATTCATTCCCTTCGCCCCTGGCTTCAAACACTTGACCTCCTACTATGTGCAAGACATCAGTCCAGACCTTTGGTGAGCTATAGAGGGGAAGAAAATATAGTCACCCTCCCGGGGAACCGGTATTCCCTGGAATCACTCCAAAGAAGTGATAAAGTAAAGGCACTAATGTCCGTATTTCTGAGAAACTGATTGCTGAGTCTGCCCGATTCTCCTGTGTTCATGCCAGAGCCTCCCCCATCCCCCAGGACACGTGCCCTCACTCCTCAGGGACATCCCTGGACAGACACACGTTACTTGGAGCACCGAATACGTCAATACCTGGACCTTGTCCCAACCATATTCTCACCAGCACACTCTAAGTAAACTTCTGAAGAAAAATAGTTTCCTTACACATTTTCCCATGTGTATATATTTTTATGTTTAAACAAGCAATTTCTGTTTCCAGGGGAGTTGAAGTGAATTTCACTAATTTTCCCTCCAGAAAAGGAAAACAAGATTATATATAGATGTGGCGCTAGTAGGGAAGAGAATCAATCCCATCTGGGACCACCTGGTTCCCTAGTCCCTTTCACCTCCCCAAAGGTCCAGAGGAACCAGAGATCAAACACCAAATTGGGAACTTAGAAAGGAAAATAATTATAGGGGCGCCTGGGTGGTTCAGTGTGTTAAGCATCTCCCTGCAGCTCAGGTCATGATCCCAGAGTCCTGGGATCAAGCCCCGGATCAGGTTCCTTGCTCATTGGGGAGCCTGCTT
Organism: Enhydra lutris kenyoni; assembly: GCF_002288905.1. Lineage (NCBI taxonomy): Eukaryota > Metazoa > Chordata > Mammalia > Carnivora > Mustelidae > Enhydra > Enhydra lutris. The sequence goes on along the minus strand of NW_019154125.1, from coordinate 8,099,523 downwards.
CCTCCTCTCCCTCTGCTGCTTCTGCCTGTTCATGCTCTCTCTCTCTCCCTCAAATAAGTAAGTAAAAATTTTTTTAAAGGAAAATAATTATAAATGAAAGGCCTAATTAAAATCACTCTTAAAGTCAGCTTTCTTGGTAAAAGGCAAATGCGGCAAAGTGAACAATTGGTGGATCTGGATGAAAGTGGAGGGTGGTCTCTGTGCTCCTCTAACCTGTTTCTCGGTGCTTGAAATTTTGCAAAATAGCACGTCAGGGAGGAGATCATCTTTTCTCCTGTAAGCTCTCCCATCTCTCAGAAACTCACTTACACAAACTCACCATTCTTAAAACTGTCATTCTTTAATCCAGAGTTAATTGGTTCTAGAACTGCCATTTCTAGATGCCAAGGGGCATCTATTTTCCAATTAACTTGACAGCAGATTGCTGGATAACGTGGTTCCTTAGCAAATGGGGTTGAAGATACCAGAAATCGTATACTTTTTTCTTTTTTCTTTTTTTAAGATTTTATTTATGTATTTCAGAGAGAAAAAGAGAGCGGGGGAGCGAGGGCAGCAGCAGGCTCCTCACTGAGCAGTGAGCCGAATGTGGGGCTCGATTCCAGGACCCTTGAATCATGACCTGAGCTGAAGGCAGACGCTTAACACACTGAGCCACCCAGGTGCCCCATTATATACTTTTTTTCAAATAAAGGTGGGAATTTTATAAAAATATAGTAATGTTAAAGTTTACGAATGTTTTAATTTTTCTATTCTAATTTTAAATGATTTCTATTCTATTTTTTTTCTATTTTTCTATTATGTATAATTCTATAGATAAAGAGATGGACTTTGTGGAGTCTATGGAACGAACCTATAGCCTCTAGCTTGGAGACTGAGGTCCTTAATGTTCAGTGTATACTGGTTAATTCAGTGACTACAGTATTTGCTGTACAAACAGGAGATTTCCAGACCCAAGCCTGCCCTATCCCTTGCTGTGCACCCTTTTTAACAAAATGGCTTCGCTTTCACCGGAAGCCAGTTTCTAACTAAAATGAGAGCTTAGAATAGAAGAACCTGAATAGTCTGCGATGCTCTGATACATCAGTGCTGTTATCTTCGTGTCACTTTCTCTGCCCAAGTCTCCGAATTGGGATAAGTCAAGGTGATGTGAGAAGGGCTGGTGAGTATGACATTGGCATTCACTTACCTGCTAATGAGATGATGGCTGAAGCCTTAATTTCAACCACCTCGAAAACATCTAACACTGATCCTGGGAGGAACTGCCTGAGACTCCGCAGTGAGCAAGTCTAAGCTATTGGCAAGGCAAAGGAATGCCTTCCAGCATGCAGGACAGCATCCTTTAACATAGGGACATTGAATGTGATGACACAGTAGCTCCTCACAGACTCATAGTTGGAGTCAGCAAAGAGGGGTCCCCAGCATCCTAGCAACCCTGGATCCACTGAGTATGGCCAAGCGATGCTCCCAAACATTGGAGGTTTTAGGACAGAAATGACATCATGGATTTTGTTTACTGTGGCTTACCCTCCATGACCTGAGTTTAAAAAGACAGACTGTCACTTTGACGTGCCACCAAGTGAAAAAATGCTGGCTCTGGAGTAGGAAAAACTTGGATTCCAATACTCTGCCACTTGCCAGCACTATAACCTTGGGGCAGTGACCTTAACCTTTCCGGAGTTCCCTCTCTCTCCTCTGTAATATAGGGGTGATAGGAACAAGCACCCCACAGAACTCCTACGAGGATCCAGTGTGCAAGGAAAGTGTTCAAGCTTGGACCTGGACCACAGTAACCCTTGGATACATTTAGCCTTTGACATATCTCTTTTAGGCTTTACAACCTAATATGTATTTGAAGCTTTACGAACACATGGTCTCTGTTGCAACTATTCAGCTCTGCAACTCCATTGCAAGAGCAGCCCCAGACACGAACACAAAATGCATTGGCTCCGCATCCCCATGAAACTTCACTTGTGGTTGGGGAAAATCTGAATTTTATGTAATTTTCATATGTCATGAAATATTTTTTTTATTTTCTTGCAAACACCTCTTCTCTCTCTGCCTGCCTCTCTGCCTACTTGTGATCTCTCTCTCTCTCTCTCTCTCTCTCTGTGTCAAATAAATAAATAAATAATCAAAAATTTTTTTCAAAGTGGGGGAAGCCTGGGTGGCTCGGTGGGTTAAGCGTCTGCCTTTGGCTCAGGTCATGATCTCAGGGTCCTGGGATCAAGCCCCGCATCAGGCTCTCTGCTAGACAGGGAGCCTGCTTCTTCCTTCTCTCTGCCTGCCTCTCTGCCTACTTGTGATCTCTCTCTCTTTGTCAAATAAATAAATAAATAATCTTTGATTTTCTTGCAACCCTTTAGAGATGTAAAAACCACTCTTAGATTTCAGTCCATAAAAAAAAAAAAAAAAAAAACAGGTGGAGAGGCACCTCTGGCCCACAGTTGTGACCAATCCCTGACCCCTGCTCTATAAGAAAAAAGATGCAGAAAGACGTATAGACCCATCCACTATGCTATCAAATATATTAGGGAACTGCAATTAGAAATTCAGTTGAAAACAATTTGTTATAAGACAGAATTTCGTTCATCTTGCACTATATCTAAATAAGTTTACTTTTCTTAATATATAAAATAACCTACATAACCTACATAACTACAGTAATGTTGAATAGCCAGATTAAAAAATCTTCAATGGCTTGTATGAAGTATGGAGGAGATTTTTGAGTGAATGACTATTTTACTTTTTCTAAGAGATGATTAATGAACAAAACTGTTGCAGCTTGTCACTAGGTGAATGTTTAAAACATTCTCATGATTGAAGAACTTAAAATTACACACTTTCATACTTTTATTTCTGAAAAGTGAATCATTTCAAAATTATCTAAATGTTACAATATTTTCTCAGTATTTGTATACAAGAGAAAAGGGAAATATAATTTACATATAAATACATATATAAGAGGCACCCGAGTGGCTCAGTCAACAGTCAGACTCTTGATTTCAGCTCAGATTGTGATCTCAGGGTCACGAGATCAAGCCGCAGGTCCAGCTTTACTGGGTATGGAGGCTGCTTGAGATTCTCTCTCCCTCCCTTTCTGCCCCTCCCCCACACTCCCATGCATGCATGTGCTCTCCTTCTCTCTCAAAAGAATATATACATACAAAAGTATCAATAAAAGTGGCATAAATGGTAAGTCCAATGTTTAAAATATTTTACCAAAGGAATGTTGTGAGCAGTAGTTAAATACTACTATCTAGCCTTCAATTATTTTTCCTTCAACTACAAGTCATTTAAAGATAAAATGTATTTAAATAAAACACAATATTTAACGAACTCTTTGTATGTTTCATATCCAAGGCTTTCAAATGGTAATTTTCATCGTTTTCATTTTAAAAGCTATCACAGGAGAGCTACATTTTCTTCATTGATGCATGGTTAGTAGTACCAGAAAAACTACCTTCTCTGAAAAAATCTGTTTAGTATGGAATCTAATGAAAATATAGATAAGATAGTTGAAACATGACACAGACATTAGAGTTTCCAGCACAAATACATTAAAGCATGAAGAGAAAATATTAAAACCGTATTTAGTATTTTCAGGACACCAAAGTCACAATTTTAAAAGCCCTAATACTGCCTACAGGGAAAGCTGGAAAATGTTTTCTTTTTATTAAAAAGCATGATAAAATCATTTAATATATCTTTTATAATATACATCTACATTTGACTGTGATGGGGAGCATGTCAGGTGTGGATTTGATTGTACTAAGAGCACATTCCCATGTGCTTAGATAGTTACGGACTTCGGGCTATGCCTACTCACCCTTTTCCTTTAAAATAATGCTCTAAACTTCCTGCTATCTTTAGAGAGGCATGAAACTATCACAGGTGCTGGACAATACAAGGTTTATGTTCTAAAAAAGAAAAGAAAAATATATTCTATATTTAGTCGAAAAATCATGTGGTTTCACTAAAACGTGAATTTGTACCTTTTTCATAATTATTGGGTTGTTTTTATAAAAATAAAGCTGTTTCCTTAGGAAAAAAAAAAACCTTTTGCCAATTGGAATATCTTCATTGTGGAAAAAAAAAAGACATTTTCCTCTGAAAATAATTTCAGTGCCTGGCTAGATGAACATTCACTGACTTATTCAAATGAAAACATATCATTGTGCTTCTAGAAACAAGGTTTTTTTCACTAGCACAGTCTGAGATAGCATCTGGAAACTGCCACCAAAATGTTTAGATTCAGAAGCAAGCATCCATGTATGGAGCTGGACCACGCTGACTCAGTGCCACCATTGCCAAAGGCGACTGTCCATGATGGTGTTCTGCAGGCTGGTAACATCATCTCATGTCCTCTGCTTCCAACCATATGTTCACAAATGTTTGAATTTATATTTAAACTCAATATCATTTAATGGTGGTAAAACACCCAAGCCTGCACGGGATTGGTCCAAAGGGGGACATTTAACCTGGCTGTCCACAAGCTCCAGTTCAAAATAGGAAAGCATCAGAATCAAAAACTGTTTGATTTCCTGGACAGCAAATATTCTTCCCGGACAAATTGTCACTCCTGACCCAAAGGGCATGTAGTAATACTTTAACTTTATTCCGTTACTATAGAAGGTGGTCTTTGTCTTCCCATTTTCGTCAAGATATCGATCGTATTTAAAGGTCTGCAATAAAAATACAAAGAGAACACAACTATAAGCTAGTTTTAAAGGAATTTATCTGTTTCTTGACCTGGATGCTCCAAAGAATAATCTTCCTTTTTAATCCAATCTAATGGCAATTTAGCAAATTCCCCACTTCGACTCAGAAATTAATAAGGAATAGGAGTTTAACAAGAACTGAGGGGAACATAAAAGGCTTTATTATACCTTCCATCCTGCCTGGGGGACTATTTCCTCCATTAGGGCAAAACAAGAAGGAAGAGTTCAGATTAGAAACTAGAAGAGACATACATTAGCCTCTAATTTCCTGCATTTGGGAGCAGGCAGTTATTAAGGGAAAAGAAAGACAGTAGCTTTATTATCATGATTGTAAACATAATCTAGCAGAGATGATGCGATGACAAGTATCAGAAATTGTAAAGTTCAGGCCATCATCCAATTTTTCCAAAATCTATGAATATTGGACATAAGTAAGAAGACAATGCCTAGGAGCGCCTGGGTGGCTCAGTGGGTTAAGCCGCTGCCTTCGGCTCAGGTCATGATCTCAGGGTCCTGGGATCAAGTTCCGCATCGGGCTCTCTTCTCAGCAGGGAGCCTGCTTCCCTCTCTCTCTCTCTCTCTCCACCTGCCTCTCTGTCTACTTGTGATCTCTCTCTGTCAAATAAATAAATAAAATCTTTAAAAAAAAAAAAGAAGACAATGCCTACGGCTTCAGTGATTAAAATCAATTCTGCAATAGTAAATGTCCTCATTATTTAAAAAATGTATTTATTTATTAAAGAGAATGTCCTCATTATTTAAAAAATGTATTTATTTATTAAAGAGAGAGAGTACGCCTTTGGTGGGGAAGTGCAGAGGGAGAGGGAGCGACATAATCTTAAGCAGACTCCCAACCGAGCACAGAGCCCAACATGTGGGGCTCCATCTCATGACCCGTGAGATTATGACCTGAGTCCAACGTGTAAGCGACTGAGCCACCCAGGTGCCCTGGTAAATTTCCTCTTTATTTCCATCTGGGTGAACATCACCTGGATATTGAGTTTTGATGAACAGTCACTTACCAAAGGGTCTGGGTAGATTTCTGGATCGAAATGCATCAACTGCGGATAAAGAGCTATGATGTCATCTTTGCGGATGTTATAGGAACTGTCCTGGAGGTGCAAAGTGAAGTCCTCTTTAGCAGTCCGGATGTTCAGGGAGGCACTGGAAAGCCTCAGAGACTCCTTGATGATGCTATCTAAATATTTTTAAAGGACGAAATGAGGAGGAGGAGGAAAGGAAGAACAAATCAATTATTTAAAGACCTCCTAAAATGGAGTCTGAAATACTGCTAAGAGCTTATGACACAAGAACAAACTTGTGAACGAACTAGGGGAAGATGGCCAGATAAAACTTTCCCGTTTTTTTTTTTTTTCTGTTGCCACTATGCCTTAATCAGTGATTCACTTGTGTCTGAAAGTCGTTTTTACCTGACAATCTGAGTTTATAGTAACCATTTCATAAACATATAATCTTTGTGATCATCAATGACAACTAGACTTTTATAACTTTATGGAAAAATAATCTTATTTCTACATGACACTAGACATCTAATACAATTGGAGAAATCAGTAAATCACTTTTATGTGAATTATTCAAAGTTTGTTGCTTCTGAGATTTAATATACTGATATCATTTTCATACAGAAATGTTTTTCCAGATGTTTAATGCCACTTCAGTTCAGTGTTTCCAAGACCCCATTTTCATGATTATGCCCCCTGATGGTGTATGATAATGCCCTACTGTCTGGTAAAGATGTAAAGGGGCAAAAAGAACCACCCTGCAAATAGCTAAGATAAGCAGATCCATTGAGAGGGTCTCGCCCGACCTTCCAGCTTCTCACATTTTAACGGTCATGTGATCATCATATGACCGTGTGTAAAATCATAACATGTTAGCCCTTTCTTTTACAAATGAGAAAAGCAAGTCCTCCCAAAATGAAGTGACATGTCTGGGGTCTTCCGTGGTGGGCAGAACCCAATGTAGAACATATGCTTCTGGCCTCATGGTCCCTTCCACTAAGACCTGCTGCTTCTAACATGCACGGGGCTCTTTCCTCAAGAGAGAAGTCACAAAACAAAAAGAAAACTCTTCATCACTATAAAAATAGAATACTTTTGTATTTCTGTAAAACACAGAGATGCAAAAATAAGAAATGCAAAATAACCATCTATCTCATCACTCAACCCATGCAGCAAATCATGGTCACTCAACCCATGCAGCAAATCATGGTGTCTTGATGGTACTTGATGGTACTTTTTCCTCCTTTATTTCATGAAAATGAGTAATATGCTCCCATTAATCATAACATCCGTGGTAAGGGTAATAATAATAAAGAAGACAGAGTAAGGCAGGGCAGAGAAACAGTTGAGAAGGTAGGGTCAGGAGGCCCACATCAACACTGTATCTGGTTTCACCATTCCATCCCAGTATGAACTTAACCTTTCTGTGTCAATTTCCTGATCTGTTCTATAGAAACTAGTCACCAGTCATAGGATTGTGGTGAGGATCAAACAGGACAACGCATAGGAAATACTTAGCTTAATGCCTACAGGTAAGTGCATAATAGATATTGACGATTACTATTTGTGGGACACGGTAAATGAAATGTAACGTAGTAAGCATACCTAACACGGGCATGTCATTCAGTTGCATTTGATTCAAACAAATAGGACTGCCGTCAAAGCTGATTTTCTGGCCAGCGTTTTCTAGTGTTTTATTCACTTCTTCAGTAGCAGCTTTCATTGCTTCAGGGCTCCTAGCAAAAGTGGAAAAAAGAAGAGATGTACAGAAAACAAATGTTTTCTACACCAAAAGATCAGCAAATGGATAGACGTTTGCCCCTTCTTTTAACTAGGCGGTCAAGATAGCAGAGAAGGTGGGAAAGGGACGTTCCCAATTACTTTTTACTCCTTTTATAATTGTGTCTAAGTCCTTGGATATTAGCAAGAATTGTTGCCTTAAAAGATTTTGGGGGAAAAAAAAGGATTTTGCAACACAAAAGTAAAACTTTGGCCATATACATAGCAACTGAGAAGGAAAATTGCATGTGAGATAACAATTATAAAGTATTAGCTACTTGCAAATGGATATCAAAATTTACTCTTAAAACCCATACTATGATTTCATGTAGAACAACAGTTTTTCCTTTCTTATATTGTTCTAGCACTTTAACTTGTAAAATGAATGTTTAGTGCGTTTTAGTGCACGGACATTTACTGGATTCTTAGTGCCATGGGGAGGGATTTATATAACATGACTGCAGTAAATTCAGTCTCAGAAATGTTGACTAATAGGTGTATGTGTGACTGTCATAAAAGGGCTACTGTTTATAATATTACACTGATGTCATAGCCTTACTGAAAATATATGAATTTATTCTGGATGGAGGTCTCTCAAGTAAAAACTTGGGAAGACATTTAACATTTGAGGCAGATTAGTATTGGGTTTTTATATCTGATATTTTTTCTAATTTTTTTTTTTTTTTGAGAGAGAGAGAGAGCACACACGCACGCATGCATGAGTGGGAGAGAGGGGCAGTGGAAGAATTTTGAGCAGGCTCCATGCTCAGGGCAGATCCTGATATGATCTCACAACCCTGAGATCATGACCTGGAAAGAAATCTAGAGTCAGGCGCTTAACCACGCTTGCGCCCCTAAATACTTGTTACATTAAAGACATAAAAACTATCAGCCGTCACTGGAAATTTGGCATTCCCATTGCTACAGAGTAGTAATTTTGTCTCCATGTGAGACTAACCACGCAATTTAACCAAAATAATCCAATAAACCATTTGAACGTCAAATTTCCAAAAGACTAACACTTTGGAACACAATCATGTTATGTAAAGTAAATGTTGCATACAGAGTTTTTGTTGCATCCATTTAAAAGGTAAAATCGAGCCAAAGCCCATAAATAATAATCAGTAGTATTGATCCGTAGCTATCACAGTTGGTCAAAGAAACACTAAGACAGAATTAATGGGGTGGAAACAAACTGTTAATACACAAACAACTAAGGCATAGGCACTGCTCTCTCTCTGTCCATGAGCCAGAATCACTTAAATACATTTTTATGATCATGAAGACAGAATTCATCAATTTAAGTAGGCATGTCATGGGGAACAGCCTGGGGATTTCACGCCCAGGTGGCCCGAACTGACCCTACACAGTGCATTCTTTCCCCCTGGAAAGGTCTCTGCTTTCACAAGATGTGTGTACCAGGCACAGTTGCTTATAGTTTTGTGAGGACTGGATGAACTGATACTTGTTAAACATTTATAAAGTAAATGTCACCTTCTTGATCGATAGCATGATAAAGTACCATGACTCTTTTTTTTTTTAGTTAAAATAGTAGCTTTTCTACTTTCAATTAAAATAAAGAAATAAATGGATAAATTGCTAGTTACCTAATCATTTGAAATAAGCTCCAGAAAGTCGCCGGAATGGTGTTTGCTTGGGACGCCCAGAGGATAGCAAGGTGTGTCTTAGCCTTATCCATGTCGTCTAAGGTGGAAAGCATGTCATTCAGAAACCTGACCAGTTCTGAGATACGGTCTCTCTTTCCGAGGTTCTCATGCCTCAAGCCCTCTGCCAGTTTTTCCCTAGCGTGATGTGCGGTCTTGAACACATGAATAGGGAAGCCTGCTACCAGAGCCGGAAAGATTTTGTCAAATTCCTTGAAGTGGTCAAGGTTATTCAGAATGAGTCCTTTTTGTGCATCTTGCCCTGTAAGATCTTTGCCAAAGAGAGTTAAATACCCAGCTTCAAACATTACTTGGTAGCAGAAGGAATACATCCCTTCCGTCACCCAGGCAGACATCTTTGATTTAGATAACAGCGGACGTCTCATGACAAGTTGGAGGTTCTCCATCATGGCTTCTGTGAGGGAATTCAAGCCATCGCCCTGCAGGGTTTTGATGAAAGTTTTATTTATATTATCAGTGGTATTTCCATCACTTGGGTCAATGCTTCTGTGCCCAAATGCCTGATGACAAATGAAATGTGTGAAAAGAAGAGATTAAACTAGATGCAGTGCTAGAAAATGGCTGAAAAACAGATTAGATACTTTCATAATTCTCTACTTGTTAAAAACAGGGCAGGAGGGAAATTGGCCTTTGCACATACAAGTTCCTAGCACTTTCCAAATAAATGGCCAAATCCTACCCTTCCTGGAAGGCCAAGTTGAAATTCCAGCTCTTCAGGGAAAGGTCCCTCAACCATGCAAGTTGTCCACTTTTTATTTTTCTTATGCTACTGAATCTACTGGCAGGTTAATTTGGTATTAATCCGTATTTGTCTGAATCATCAGTTCTCTTCTATATTTTTTGCTAAGCAATGCCAAAATATCTGGTCACTTGCTTAACAAAATTAAACAATTGTGTGGCAAAAGTGTGGTAAAACAATTGTTCAGTGATCACTTTCCACCACATGTGCTCTGGGAGTTATGTAGATAACTGACACGGAGATAACTAACATGTCAGTTATGTAGATAACTGACATGGCTGACACGAAGGAGTTTGTACCTGTCTTTCTGATACAGCACCATCTGGCTCAGTAAAATATTTCATTTTTATTTCATTCCAGGTGATTAAGAAATGACAAATCTATACCTGTGTTGACTTTTGAAACGATTATTACCAAGAGGTTCTGTCTAATTGGATACATTGTATTTCTAAGAATCTCCATGGAAGGGTAACTCTCTTCAGTATCTCTATTTTTAAGTCTAAGAACATCAAAAGGCTAAATAGACTGACATACTAAAAAATAGAAAACAAGCAGAATGCTGTATAAATGGGAAACTGGTTACCTTTGCAGAAGTAGTGAAGTGAAACTTTTTCCAATCCAAGTATTTTCCATGGCACAACACCTTCTGGTATGACAAGGGATTTGTGATGAAGTGAACATAATTTCCCATCAATCTGCAGGTGAAAACGTGACCATATTTCCTTTGATTTGCTCTCAGGAACTCAAGAGGATTGGCACCAAATTTCAGAGCACATCCCAGGTACGGAATCAACCCATTCTCCAGAGGTGGTTCACCCATTTGTCTGTAAGACACAAACATATGATGAGAATGGGAAATTACGCATTTTTTTAATTTACACCTGATTTAAACTTTTACTACTGACTTCAAACTTCAAAACTCTACAGTTATAGGTAGTTCTCTTGTTGATGGAACCCTGCTCTTCTACTAAAATAATGGGTTATATTAACCTAGTAACATGATATGTTGGTAAAAATGATTGCTAAATCCATCCATCCATGCATTCCACGAACACTTATTGGATGTCCACTGTGTTGATAGTCACTTTTTCCAGTGATGAGGTTAAAGGATCAACAAGACCAACAAGATTCTGCCTCTCAGTACAGATGAAGCTACATTTCAGTGTTCATATTTTTCCTAAACATCATTTGCCTGAGTCTCTCAAAATGTTTTATTTGTTTTCTTTAAAGATATAGAATACTGAATTGCAGAGAAGATGGCAAAATTGAAGTTTTCAAAATCTTCATAGTTTAAAGGTATTATTATTCTGTGATGATTCTTGAAGATAAGAAGAATCTTATTTGAGAAATTAGTTTATTTTAAAATGAAATTAGGTAAGATAAATATTGACAGGATCACCAACTGTGATTCAACACTCTTTCATGCTATTTGTGGTCTCTTTTTTATTGAAGTATAGTTGACACACAGTCTTTCATGCTATTTTAAGTGTTTTTATTAAAGAATATTAATTTTCCATCATAAACTCATATCCCTCTTGATAGAACTACTTAGCATAAAATAATTATGTTCATTTTATGAGTTCAAAGATAACTAAGGTTAACTAAAACTAGAAATCATCAGGCCTGAAGTAAAATACCTTAAAGCACATGCATACACACACACACACACACACACACACACACCCCAACTTGTAAACAAGAGACAACACATAGAATTCTACATAGCTGAAGATATGCTGTGGGTAATTTTATCTTTTGGAGATTGACATAACAGAACACTGACATAACCCTCCCCAAAATATTCTTTGAGCCAATCAGAAGGTAAATAAATATGGCTATGTATGTGACCCTATTTGTATTTCTTGTCTTCTTAAACCAATTATAAATAAATGACATATAAATAGAAGTGATGTTACCTAAATTTAGTAGTTGCCCAATTTACCATAGTTGATTATCATTAATGAGCAGAAGGTAATAGAATGACCAATGCAGGCTCTGTGCTCTTGTCCAAACCTAGCTGAGTCTATACAGTGCACAAGAACTAGCTGAGAAGAGAACATGCATTTAGTCAGAGCATCTATTTAATCCTCATGCTAGAAAGAAACTTTTTCCAATGCAGATCCCACTTACCACTTGTATCCTTACTAACCCAGACTTCTTCTTTATATCCACCCAGAAACATACACAGAGAATAAAATTTTCTTATAAAATTTCTGTCACCTATGTTTAACAAGTTTGTACATTTTTGCATGACCATGCGTATGTCAATACTAGGAGGGAAGCATTGTCATTCAATCTTTTGTTAGATGTAATAAGATGCCACTTCGAATTTTTAAATCATATTTTAAATTTAAAGTTCTTTTGGTTAAAAAAAGGAAGAAAATGCTAGTGAGCATAAGTACAGAACACCTGATTTATTATATAACAATGAAGGTAAAAGAACTTTAAATGAATGAACTAAAATGTGGCTTAAAGATAAAACTTTCCTTACCTTCTCCTCATTCCAAAAATAAGCCATAAACAACAGCACACTGCTACAACAATCCCCCAGATCAAAGATATGGTCATCATTTTGCAAATCTAATGCAAAACTTCTGAGGAGGAGAGTCTGTGATTAGAAAGGTAAGGATGTCACTGAACAGAGACTCTAGCTAGACTTATATAAGGTAAGATCCTACATTTATTTGAGTGACCAAAGCAAACAATTAACCATTTGTTCATCCTATTAGAAAAAAAAATAAATAACTGGCCTTGAACTAAGTCCACAGGTATCAGAAGAGGTTCCAAAACAATCAGAGACCTGCAATACTTGATAAGTTGAAGGTCTCAAACAGATGCTGACTTAACATTCAGATCTGATAACAACAGCTAATTTTGCAAGTTTAGTTTCATGCTTATGAAAAGGACAAAACATAAAATGTTCAAGGTGAACATATCAAATAGCAATGTAAAATATAATAATCTGAAGAAAAATAAGCATATGTTATTGTCAAGCTCGTGGCTGGATCTTGTTACCTTTTGAAGAAGAAATCAATTTAAATGATTAACAAGAGATATGGCGGTCAAGTTCAAAGGAAAGAGAACTGGGTCAAAAGTTTCTGCTGCTTCATGTTTCAGAGCTTTTACAAAATCATAGATATTTTACTATATATAGTAACACGTTACTTACCTAACACTCTTAAGAAAGTATCCCACATAAGTTCATCTTTCAATTAAACAGTTTATTTTAAGCATCACAATTTTATCAACCGTTTTTTGCTAATTGAAAATGTTTATTAATTTGTCTAATTGTTAAAGTAACACAATGTCATTTCAAATCATTTAGGACAAAGTGATATGTATCTTGGTAGAAAGTGAAAGTCAGTTTATAATTAACCTCCACTACTACTCTTCACTCAGAAGCAATAACTGTTAACTATATGGTATGTATCCTTCTGAATTTAATTTCAGCGTACTCATATACATTACTTGAGCGTCTATTCTGTGCCAAGAAATCTTCAAAAGTATTCTGGTTATGGGTGTTAACAAAATGGACAGATTTCCTACTAAAATGGAGACTTTATTTCAATAGAGAGATATTAAAATGTGTTATGAATAAAACAAAATGTGGTGTAGAGAGTACTGGGGATGAGAGCAACTTTAGATATGGTATTCAGGGAAGAGCTCCCTGAGGAGGTGACATTTAAGATCTGAATGATAAGAAATGATTAATCAAGTGAAAATCAGAAGGAAGAGAATTCTAGGGAGAGGGAACACCACATGCAAAGGTCCCAAGTCAAGCATGAGCTTAGTGTGTCTAAGAACCAGAATGAAAGTAAGAGAGATCAGAGCAAAGGCACTAAGGGGAAACTTGGTTAAGGTATAAAGACAAGAACTAGTTCAGATACAGTGATGCTTTAGAGTTAGGAGAGACAGATTTTGGGAGGCAACAGGTCAAAATACAAGCTTTAGTCTGTAGATTGCTGTGGGTTGTCAAGTTGACCTGGAACATAAAAGAGTTTGAAGCTGGCAAGAAAAACCAGGTTGGAAATAGAAATCTCGAGTCTTCAGTTTTGGGATGGTATTTAAAGCCAAAAGACCTTGTAAGATCACCAAGGGAGAAAATAAAGCCCAGAAAAAGAATAGAGTCCAACACCAGGCCACAAAACACTCCAATTATTGAGGTCAGTCAGAGAGCAGGAAAAGAGGAGATAGGTGAGGAAGAACCAGGAAGAAACCCAAGAAAATGTGGTGTCATAAGAAGCAAGAGGAGAATCACCTGAAGTTGAGAATGAACTGCGTCACATGCTACTTTGAGGTCAAGAAAGATAACAAAGAAACTTGGATTTGACAACATGGATATAGTTGGTGAGTCTCACATAAACACATAGAGATGGATTATATTGGATACTTTTTTTGTTTTATAGCATTAAAAAATAAATGCCACGTTATGGACATTTCCTATGTGTGTGAGAGAGATTCTTTATGTATGTATATGTCTCTTCACTTTTAATGTGTGTATAATCTCCCATTGACTAAATCAGTTAACTGATTCCCTACCGATAGACATTTGGTTTGTTCCTAGATTTGGGCCATAGAATTCATAGAATAATCTCATGGTTTTTTTTTTTGCCTCCTTAAGTAGAGCCACAAATCTTTTTGTGTTTTGTGATTTATGATACTTATTAATATCATTGTATGGCAATACATAGATTTCTCAATCAACGGGTTTTTTTAGGGTTTTGTGCGCATTATATATATTTAGAATGATGTGCTTTTTTTGAATTACTGTTTTTCTCTATGACTCTGCAGGCAAAATTTTAAATGCAGGATATCACAGTTAGAGAAAGCACCAAACTAATATCTGAACAATTTAACCCTTTAGAGTCACCTCTCAAACAAACAAATGAAAACAAACAAAGCACCTAAAGGAAAGGTGACATGGGATCTCTAAATATCATCTTGCAACTTCCTGTGAATCCATAATTATGTCAAAATTAAAGATTTTCAAATGGTGCAAGAGAAATACGTTTGTAACCCTGGGAAAACTTCCTTAGGTTTTGTCTCAGAACCCTACAGACTCCTTTCAAATACAGCCTGGTTAGTATTTATCTCTATTTTCCTTACACTGATCTATCCCTTTAACGTCTTCACTTACTATTCCTCTTCTATACAACAAAAGCCCAGGAAACTCACACACAGTTTCTTTCAGTTGACTGAGGGAAAGCAATGACTTGAATATCAATATTCCTATTTTTTTCTTGTAATATATGGTTTATGTGTTCCTTCTGAGGATGTCACTTCTTACTGCTGTCACATGTCCACATAGGGATCCATTACACCCCTAATATGCTTCTAATCTGATAAGTGGGATTGTGGATAGATGCTTGTTACAGTTGTCAAAACTATTAGTAGGCTTCGTGGAAATACGTAAAAGATTTCCTGGTGAGACAAGGGTGTCAATCTTAATGCATGGATTTTAGGACATCTCAGGGTGCTCAGAGAGTATCAGGTATTAAATAAATGTTAGCTGAGGTGGAAGGTCCTTTTCTCACTTGTTTATTCTCCACTATGTGTCAAAATGTGAAATTTGTTTTCTCTTGCTCCCTTTCTCTCTCTCTCTCCACAATCACACACTCACACTCACACACACACACACATACACACCCATACACACGCACACTCACACTGAGCACCTACTCCTTATGTCAGGCACTGCAGCAATACTGGGGACACAGTGGTAAATGAGACAGCCATGAACCCTGACCCTGTGGGGCTTCCACTGCAGTGAGGGAAAGAGTAAGTACCCCGGTCCACAAAGAAGGATGTTCTCCTTGCCAGACGACCCAGCAGGATAATTGAGTTTTATCTAAATGCTCTAATCCTCCCATTGCCTGTCAATTTCCTCTTTTAGAGAGTAGCATAGACTACATGCTCACTGATGTGCAAGAAACCCTTCTTCTGAGCCTCAGAGACTGGAGGGCCTGAGTCCAAGACCCCATCACCACGAACAGATGTATACAAAACAAGGACACTCAAACTAGACAAGCAGAAAGCAATAAAGAACAACTAGAACTACCAGCTTCTGTAGACTGATGACACATTTAAGTGCAGTAAACATCATTTACATAGAACTTACACATCAGTATGATTGCTTTAAATAAAATGAGCTATGAATGTGGCCAAACAGTTGAGTCCAATAAGTTGTTTTCCAGAATTTACAAGTCAGACAAGATTGCTTCAATTAATGCAATGCTTTGCATTTTTTCAAGAGCATTGCTGTTCCTATGGACTAAGAATGCACATCAGGTTCCCAATTCAGGGCAAGTCAGTGGGAGATAAAAATGGAACGAGATGGTGAAATTTTGTTATGATTAATTCGGGGCTTTTATAATAAGCATTTAGGAAACATATCTGTTCACATTTGACCCACATCATCTATTCTTTTTAGAAAATAAAAATCCCAATTATGTTATGGCAGATATAGAACATCTGATTCTCAAACACGGTTTTGAATCTTAAACACATGGTGTTTAGGTTGAAAGCGCCTAATACATACACATGTGTCCATTGAACAAATACAATTTCACAAGACTAGAGAATAAGAAGGTGTTAAGTCCTGTCTCAGAGATTCACGATGTTTTCACATTAGTTTTGAAATTTTTATTTTTTTTTAACTTTATTTTTTATAAACATATAATATATTTTTATCCCCAGGGGTACAGGTCTGTGAATCGCCAGGTTTACACACTTCACAGCACTCACCATAGCACATACCCTCCCCAATGTCCATAATCCCACCCCCCCAACCCCCCTCCCCCCGTTAACCCTCAGTTTGTTTTGTGAGATTAAGAGTCACTTATGGTTTGTCTCCCTCCCAATCCCATCTTGTTTCATTTACTCTTCTCCTACCCCTTAACCCACCATGTTGCATCTCCTCTCCCTCATATCGGGGAGATCATAGGATAGTTGTCTTTCTCCGATTGACTGATTTCGCTAAGCATGATACCCTCTAGTTCCATCCACGTCGTCGCAAATGGCAAGATTTCATTTCTTTTGATGGCTGCATAGTATTCCATTGTGTATATATACCACTTCTTCTTTATCCATTCGTCTGTTGATGGACATCTAGGTTCTTTCCATAGTTTGGCTATTGTAGACATTGCTGCTATAAACATTCAGGTGCACGTGCCCCTTCGGATCACTACGTTTGTATCTTTAGGGTAAATACCCAGCAGTGCAATTGCTGGGTCATAGGGTAGTTCTATTTCAACATTTTGAGGAACCTCCATGCTGTTTTCCAGAGTGGTTGCACCAGCTTGCATTCCCACCAACAGTGTAGGAGGGTTCCCCTTTCTCCACATCCTCGCCAGCATCTGTCATTTCCTGACTTGTTAATTTTAGCCATTCTGACTGGTGTGAGGTGGTATCTCATTGTGGTTTTGATTTGTATTTCCCTGATGCCGAGTGATGTGGAGCACTTTTTCATGTGTCTGTTGGCCATCTGGATGTCTTCTTTGCAGAAATGTCTGTTCATGTCTTCTGCCCATTTCTTGATTGGATTATTTGTTCTTTGGGTGTTGAGTTTGCTAAGTTCTTTATAGATTTTGGACACTAGCCCTTTATCTGATATGTCGTTTGCAAATATCTTCTCCCATTCTGTCAGTTGTCTTTTGGTTTTGTTAACTGTTTCCTTTGCTGTGCAAAAGCTTTTGATCTTGATAAAATCCCAATAGTTCATTTTTGCCCTTGCTTCCCTTGCCTTTGGCGATGTTCCTAGGAAGATGTTGCTGCGGCTGAGGTCGAAGAGGTTGCTGCCTGTGTTCTCCTCAAGGATTTTGATGGATTCCTTTCTCACATTGAGATCCTTCATCCATTTTGAGTCTATTTTTGTGTGTGGTGTAAGGAAATGATCCAATTTCATTTTTCTGCATGTGGCTGTCCAATTTTCCCAACACCATTTGTTGAAGAGGCTGTCTTTTTTCCATTGGATATTCTTTCCTGCTTTGTCGAAGATTAGTTGACCATAGAGTTGAGGGTCTATTTCTGGGCTCTCTATTCTGTTCCATTGATCTATGTGTCTGTTTTTGTGCCAGTACCATGCTGTCTTGATGATGACAGCTTTGTAATAGAGCTTGAAGTCCGGAATTATGATGCCACCAACTTTGGCTTTCTTTTTCAATATTGCTTTGGCTATTCGAGGTCTTTTCTGGTTCCATATAAATTTTAGGATGATTTGTTCCATTTCTTTGAAAAAAATGGATGGTACTTTGATAGGAGTTGCATTAAACGTGTGGATTGCTTTAGGTAGCATAGACATTTTCACAATATTTATTCTTCCAATCCAGGAGCATGGAACATTTTTCCATTTCTTTGTGTCTTCCTCAATTTCTTTCATGAGTACTTTATAGTTTTCTGTGTATAGATTCTTAGTCTCTTTGGTTAGATTTATTCCTAGGTATCTTATAGTTTTGGGTGCAATTGTAAATGGGATGGACTCCTTAATTTCTCTTTCTTCTATCTTGTTGTTGGTGTAGAGAAATGCAACTGATTTCTGTGCATTGATTTTATATCCTGACACTTGACTGAATTCCTGTACAAGTTCTAGCAGTTTTGGAGTGGAGTCTTTTGGGTTTTCCACATATAGGATCATATCATCTGCGAAGAGTGATAGTTTGACTTCTTCTTTGCCAATTTGGATGCCTTTAATTTCCTTTTGTTGTCTGATTGCTGAGGCTAGGACTTCTAGTACTATGTTGAATAGCAGTGGTGATAACGGACATCCCTGCCGTGTTCCTGACCTTAGCAGAAAAGCTTTCAGTTTTTCTCCATTGAGAATGATATTTGCGGTGGGTTTTTCATAGATGGCTTTGATAATATTGAGGTATGTGCCCTCTATCCCTACACTTTGAAGAGTTTTGATCAGGAAGGGATGCTGTACTTTGTCAAATGCTTTTTCAGCATCTATGGAGAGTATCATATGGTTCTTGTTCTTTCTTTTATTAATGTGTTGTATCACATTGATTGATTTGCGGATGTTGAACCAACCTTGCAGCCCTGGAATAAATCCCACTTGGTCGTGGTGAATAATCCTTTTAATGTACTGTTGAATCCTATTGGCTAGTATTTTGGTGAGAATTTTTGCATCTGTGTTCATCAAGGATATTGGTCTGTAGTTCTCTTTTTTGATGGGATCCTTGTCTGGTTTTGGGATCAAGGTGATGCTGGCCTCATAAAATGAGTTTGGAAGTTTTCCTTCCATTTCTATTTTTTGGAACAGTTTCAGGAGAATAGGAATTAGTTCTTCTTTAAATGTTTGGTAGAATTCCCCCGGGAAGCCATCTGGCCCTGGGCTTTTGTTTGTTTGGAGATTTTTGATGACTGTTTCAATCTCCTTACTGGTTATGGGTCTGTTCAGGCTTTCTATTTCTTCCTGGTTTAGTTGTGGTAGTTTATATGTCTCTAGGTATGCATCCATTTCTTCCAGATTGTCAAATTTGTTGGCGTAGAGTTGCTCATAGTATGTTCTTATAATTGTCTGTATTTCTTTGGTGTTCGTTGTGATCTCTCCTCTTTCATTCATGATTTTATTTATTTGGGTCCTTTCTCTTTTCTTTTTGATCAGTCTGGCCAGGGGTTTATCGATCTTATTAATTCTTTCAAAGAACCAGCTCCTAGTTTCGTTGATTTGTTCTATTGTTTTTTTGGTTTCTATTTCATTGATTTCTGCTCTGATCTTTATGATTTCTCTTCTCCTACTGGGTTTAGGGTTTCTTTCTTGTTCTTTCTCTAGCTCTTTTAGGTGTAGGGTTAGGTTGTGTACCTGAGACCTTTCTTGTTTCTTGAGAAAGGCTTGTACCACTATATATTTTCCTCTCAGGACTGCCTTTGTTGTGTGCCACAGATTTTGAACCGTTGTGTTTTCATTATCATTTGTTTCCATGAATTTTTTCAACTCTTCTCTAATTTCCTGGTTGACCCATTCATTCTTTAGAAGGATGCTGTTTAGTCTCCA